>NW_026606066.1:8452500-8635000 GCF_029834395.1 Sorex fumeus
AAACTAGAGAGTTTAGTTCTGATAATTAAATCATTATCAGCATAGCTTTGTTTGTTTATTTATTTATTTATTTATTTGAGACGGTGCCACACCTGTCCAGTTCTCAGGGGCTCCTCCTGGTTTGGTTCTTAGGGGTCACGCCTGCCTGTGTTTGGGGGATTATGCAGTGCTGGGAATCAAACCCAGGGCTCCACATGCAAAGCATATGCTCTCTCATTTTGAGCTACCGCCTTGTTCCCGGAGTGTTTTTAGATGCTCATTGTTAAATTACAAAATTCTGCTGAGTACGGTTGAAGGCCTGAGTGGCTTTATTAAATGATTCATGAGTTGGCAGTAACCTGTCTAGTTAATGGTGCTCACTGTGTTGCACAGAGAGGTTGTACGTAATGTAGGTGTGCCCTGAGAGTCTGTACATCAAGGAAGTTTATCTTTTAAATTTTTTTGTTGGTCACAGCTTGTGGTGTGGAGAAGGAACAGGAAATGACAGGACCTTGTGGTGCTGGGAATTGTAACTGGGGCTCCTGCTTGCATTGCCTGCTCTTTAGCCCTTAGGGCTATATCCCAGCCCTACATAGAGAGCTTTTACAGTTAAAAGGTGTGAGTGCGTGTGGAGGGAGGTGTGTGTGGGGTAAAGTATAGAGAGGTTATGAAAAGACATAATCTTAGGTTAAAAAGAAAAGTAATAACCTAAGTTTATTTTTCTAAGCAGGGCTACTTTTAGAGAGGGCCACTCTATAAAGATCTTAGGCAGATTGCTCCTTAGTACTGATGGGAATTTCAAATTCCCTTTTTGTGACTGGGTAGATAGCTCAAAGGGCTGGAACATTTGCTTTGAATGCCAGAATCCAGGGTTTTATGCTTAACTTCACATGAGTCCCCTACTCTGCCTGGATCGAGTGCTGAGTACTGCTGGGTGTGACCCCTCCCCTCTACCAAATCAAGATGCTGAAGCTGTACTTAACTATTAAAACTTTGGTAGGACTGGACTTTAATAAATCCAGTGTGGGTCTTTAAATAAACATCAAAATATCTAGGATCGAGGGCCCATCATCTTTTAAATTTATTTTATTATTATTATTTTAAATTGAATCACAGTGTGATACACAGTTACAAAGTTGTTCATGATTGGGGTACAGTCATATAATGTTCCAACATCCGTCCCTTCACCAGTGCACATTTTCCACCATCACTTGATTCTCAGGGACCCATTGTTTTTGAGGTGAAAAAAACTTGGAAGTCAAATTATAGAGAATAAACAAATGACAAGTTGCACATTTTCTTATTCTTAGAATTGTTGACATGATGGAGAAGGATATATAGGTTGTCTCATGGTCATTGATAATTCCAGGTAAAAAGATAAGGGTCCAGGGTGCCTGCAAACCAGGGACTTTCAAACAACATAAGAACAGACTCTCTGTGTTATCTGGTCAGGATCTTAGGAATGGTTGAAGAAAAGGTAATGTGAAGAACAGACTGTTTCAGTACTTAAGGTTGTTTAGGTAATGATGCAGGCTTGAGTTTGTCCTGAATGCTAATTTAGTATCTTTGACAGAAATGACTTTTTTCCTTTGTGCTTTCTTACTATTCTGTATTTTTATCTTTGTCAGATTTTTTGGGTTAAACATTTATTCCTGATTTTATATGATGTGATTTTCCAGTTTTCTGTTGAAAATTTAAGATTCCTTCAAGTTCAGCTTTCTGGTTTATGTTGCAAACAAAACATGGTTTCTGATGTAAATTAAATCAAAACTTGGTTGTAATTAGTTCATTAAAATTGGTGGGAAACATCGGTTGATTGAAAACGTTTCCTTTATGTAGAGAGATGGCTAAAAGCACTTAAAAATTTTTTTTTGGGTCACACTCAGTGATACGCAGGGGTTACTCCTGGCTCTGCACTCAGGAATTACTCCTGGTGGTGCTGGGGGATCATATGGGATGTTCGGACTCGAACCTGGGTTGGTCGTATGCAAGGGAAATGCCCTACATGCTGTGCGATCGCTGCCCCTCCCCCCCCCCCCCCCCCCCCCCCCCCCCCCCCCCCCCCCCCGCACTTAGTGAATGCTCTGGATGCAGGATGCTTGGGTTATTTGCTGAGCTCCACATGATTCCTTCTGCACAAAGCCTGGAGTAGCCAAGGAGCTGAGTGTTCCTAAAAACAAACAAAACTGCAAAGAAAAAAAAAGATTCTTTACTAATTAAGAATTTGGATTATGACACATATTAAAGCTTTAGGGCTGGAGTGATAGCACAGTGGGTAAGGCATTTGCTTTGCACGCAACCAGCATGGCCGACCGGGGTTCGATTCCGCTGTCCTTCTCGGAGAGCCCAGCAAGCTACTGAGAGTATCTCGTCCGCAGGGCAGAGCCTGGCAAGCTCCCCATGAAGTATTCAGTATGCCACAGACTGTAACGACAAGTCTCACAATTTGTTTTGAGACGTTACTGGTGCCTGCTGGAGCAAGTTGATGAACGGGAGGATAGTGCTACAGTGCATTAAAGCTTTAAAACATTATTTGGAAAAAAACCCACATTATTTGGGGACATCTATTAATTATTTAAAAGGTAAAGGCCCTCCCGTTGATCGTCGATTTGCTCGAGCGGGCCCAGTAACGTCTCCATTGGAGACTTTGTTGTTACTGTGTCTGGCATATCGAATACTCTCGGTAGCTTGCCGGGCTCTCCGAGAGGGGCGGAGGAATCGAACTCGGGTCGGCCATGTTGGCCGCTTGTAAGGCGAACGCCCTACCCGCTGTGCTATTGCTCGGAATTATTATGGATTTAATATACTTTCATAATTTTATATTGTACTGAATTAAAAGTACTTTATAGTTGATATTGGGAAATAAGATAATTAAAAAAAAGTGAAGTTAGAATGATTGTAAGTAGGTAAAGTGACCTGCATCAAAAGCAGTGAGTTCCTTGGGTGATTCACAAATAATGTTGCATGTCATCTGACTCCTGGTTATTTTGCCAAATCTGTTGCCGGTGACTTGGGTGAAGTGGTAGTGCTTCTACCTTTCCTCTCACCTTCTTCATTGGAGAAGTCCCTGAGAGGAGGGTTAGGACTGTTCAGATCTGCTATGACATGTGTGTGTCATGGGCACTAGCCGCATGAAGCTCTGTCAATCTGTGTCGGAAGTCTACTTAACCAACATGGTGTGGGAATGGGTCCCCAACATTGAGTTATCAGGGAGCCAAGGAATTTGTAGGCCTACTCTAGATTACAGTTTCTTAAGTTGTACAGTCAAGTTATTGATGTGGGCCTTCTCTTCCTCATGAATGCTTGCATAGCTATGAACTTTCCTTTCAAAACGGCTTTTGTTGTGTCCTACAGGTTTTGGTTGCTCATTTAATTATCATTTGTTTCCAGCGATGCTCAGGGGTTACTCCTGGCTCAGCACTCAGGAATTACTCCTGGCAGTGTTTGGGGAACCATATGGGTAGTCAGGGATCGAACCTGGATGGGCTGCGTGCAAGGCAAAGGCTGAACCTGCTGTATGATTGCTCCAGTCCTGAATTCCCCTTTGAGTTCTTCTCTAACTCACGAGTTATTCAGTAGTGAGCTTTTCAATTTCCAGGTGTTAGATTTTTCTCCATTTCTGTTTGTGAATAACTTCCACTTTCAGTGCATCGTGGTCTGAGAAGATAGTTGATGTGATTTCTATGTGCTTGACTGTGGAGGTATGTTTTGTGTACCAGTATGTGGTTTTCCTTGGAGAATGTCCTATGTACATTGGAGAAGAATGCGTATTCAGCTTTTGGGGGGTGAAAATGTGTTTACTAAACCCTCTCTTCCCATTTCTACCTTCCAAGTAAGTATTTCTTTACTGAGCTTAATCTAGTTGATCTATAGAGAGGTGACAGAGCAGTGTTGAATCTCCACTACGATTGTGTAGTTGCTATCAATGTCTTTCTTCAAGTTTATTATTAGCAATTGTTTTAAGTCTTTTTCTGGCTTCTGATTAGATACATATATATTTATGAGTAAGTTCTTACTGCTGTTTGTGTCCCCTAATCATTAATAAATGACCCTCGCTGTCTCATAACCTTTTTGTGCCTGAAGTTTTTGTTGTCTGATACCAGTATGGCCACTCCAGCTTTTTTGTGGGATTGTTTGCTTGAAGGATTGTACTTCCAATCTTTGACTCTGAGTCTGTTTGCTCTCACTATTCAAATGTGTTTGTTGCAGATAGCAGAGTGTTGGGTTCAATTATCTAATATGTCCTGTCATTCTGTGTCTCTTAGTTCATTTAGTTCATTGACATAGAGAGAGATTACTGTCAAGGAGTTTTGTGCCATTTTTTGGTAGAAGTTAGATGTGCTTGTCGGATTCATCTTGCCTTAGAATAGCCCCTTTAATTCTTCATGTATGATGGTTTCATTTCTGTAAAGTTCTTGAGCTATTTTTTTTTTCATGAAGTTGCATACCGTTCCTTCAAAATCTGAATGAGAAGTCTGGCTGGATTAAATATTCTGGGTGAGGTGTTTATTCCGTTGAGGTGGCTTATTTTTAATTTTACTATATCCCACCATTGTCTTTGAACCCTGAGGGTTTTATTTGGTAGGTCTGCTGTAAATTTTAAGAACACTCTGTTGTGTATAATTTCCTTCTTTAATATGGCTGTTTTAGCTTTCAGTATTCTATTCCTATCTAATGTTTTAATCATTCTGATTAGGATGGGTCTTGGAGTATTTTTATTTGTATTTCTTTTAGCTGGTACCTTCCCAGCCTCCTGGATTCTTCAACTCTGGAAACTTTTCGGCAGTGATGTTTTTGACTCTTACTTCTTCATCAGGGAGGTCTTCCTGACCCTCAGGGCCCCCATGATGCTTAAGTTGTTCCTCTTAAATTCATCCCAAAGCTTTCTTGTCATCTGCTCATTTATTTTGAGTTTTTTTTTTCCATCTTACGCTGCTGTATGAATGTTTTTGCATCTTGACCTGGAGCTCACTGATTTGTCCTCAACAGTTGTCACCCTGATGGTGAGGTTTTCCAGTGAGTTTTTCATTTCGCCTACCAAGTTTTTCAGATCTGTCATTTCTGTTTGTAGTTTCCTCATTTCTGCTCTCCTGTCATCTTATGTTTTATTGGTGGTCTGTTTCATTGTATCTTTGAGCTCATTAAACATCGTAATCATGTCCACTCTGAACTCCTTCTCAGAGAGTTTATATAGGGAGTTGTTACTGAAAGGGACTTCAGGATTACAGTCTTCACCCACTAACCCACTAATGTTGGGGTTCTGCACTGCTTTTCCATGCTTCATTTTATACTCTGGAGATATCTCTTTCCCATTTCACTGTCTGCTTTTCCCTCACTGCTTGTAAGGTCTCTGGGAGAGTTTTATGGAATGGAAACTATCTTGTGACTGCTGCTTGGGAAGCACACATTTTGCCTTTCCCACAATATGCTCTGACCTGTGGAAGGAGTGGGGAGTCTTTTTTTCTTTTTAAATAAAAAAACCCCTAATTTTTGTAAAGTTGTTCACAATAATTTATTACATTTAATATTCAAACACCAATTCCACCACTATTGCACCTTCTCATCACCATAAGAGGAAAGTGTGTGAAGACTGTTGTATTTCATCCTGGAGCCATGAAGCCCTTGTATAAGAGATTACAAACATGTATGTTAAACCAAAATAAATATTTGCTACTTTTGGTACATCAATGGGTTAGAGTATGAGAGGTCACGCTGCCGAAAATGTGGCTGCATACTCCAGGAATTCTGAAATTTGGAATACAGTTATAGAGCGGATTCACTTGTGGGTAAGGCCTATGTAGCTCTCTTCCGGGAGCTTTATTTCAGAGTATCTGGATCTTGGCCATTGATGAGATTAAGTAGTGCCAGGGGAAGTTTGTAGATGTAACTGCCAAGCTACTGGAAAACTTGGATATGGGAGGAGGAGGCCAAGTACCTCTCTGAGCAGGCTTGGAGATTTCAGTCATCAGTCCCGTGTATCTGGGTTTTTCTGCAGGTTCACTCATGGGTGAGACTCATCCAAGTGTGTGTGGAGAGTGGCTGTGAGCATGACTGCGGTTAGGTTCTGGAGGTTTTCGGTTGCTAGGGTGGGAAGGGAAATTCAGCCGACCCAGGACCGTGGAGTCTTATCCCTAGCTGGTCCTTCAGGCCAGGAGTTGGGAGGAGATGGTCTTTCCACTGCTGCCACTGCCAATTGCTACTGTGGGCCCAGACTGCAGAGAGAGATTACTCTTCATGGGCAAAGGAAAAGTCAGTCCTCATCTCTGTTCAGGTTTTTCAGAAACGCCACCTTTCCTTGCACAAAATAATTTCAGGAGGAGATGAAATCGTGAAGTCAACTTGTTTTATTTAGAGAAATTGGTTGAAGAGATGCGTTTTCAAGAGAGAACATTACTTCTCCAGAGCAGATCAAAGATGACCATACACATCTGAGCTTGAGCTTTAGGCCAGTTTTCAGGGAGGAGAATACCTCCGCCCCCATGCCTTTATAAAGTTGGTTTTAGAGTTGGGCTTCTCCCAGACTGCCTTGCCCTGGGGCTTTCTACATAGCCTGGGGCATTGACTAGAGATAGAGTCTTGGATTCTTGAGGATCTTTTCATGTTCTTATTAAGACTTTAAGAAAAGGGAAGTTTTTTCTTTTCTGAGGGGGTCCACTCTTCTGTGGGTGATGCCTCAACTTCTGCATCCAGGTAGTGGCTCATTTTCTCCTTCCAGGAGCTCAGAGCCTGGCATTTGCTTCTCAAAAAGATGTGGTCTTCATGCCTTTGTGCTATAATGGGGCTGGTGAACTTGGAAGCTTCCAGAAAAGCTCATTACATTTTTTGTTTGTTTGTTTTAGTTTTAGTTTTAAGACCAGCTTTAGAGGATTTGTTTGTTTATTTTTATTTTTTTTGGGGGGGGTCAAGTGTTTGAGGGTTGCTCCTGCTCTGCTCCTGGGTCATTCCAGTGATCTGGGGACTCTGGCTTGTGAGGCATCAAACCAGGACCTCTTGCTTGTAAAACTCATTAACCCTTTCAGTTACCTCTACTGCTCAAACTTCCTATATGGAATCTTGTATCAGATTTTCTGCCAGTTTATTTCTATAAAAGGTTTTAATCTAAAGGGGAAAGCAAACCCCACCATCTAGAACAGAAAACTTGTTTTCTGAAAATGAAGTTTTAAGAGACTGCAATTATTAAGTGAGCTTGACTTGCTAATGTCTTAAGAAAGTTTTCTTGTCCGATATCCACCAGTGCCTGCTAAGGTCAGTTGACTAAACATGAGGAACAAAAGTTTATGCTTAAGGTGAACATTTAAGGAATGTTATTGTTAAGAGTTATTGATTGGGGATGTGTGTGTGTGTGTGTGTGTGTGTGTTTGTGTGTGTGTGTTTATTTCAGCCACACCTGCATATGCTCAGGTTTATTCTTGGCTCTGTGCTCAGAGATTACTCCAGGTAGTGGGTGAGTATTGTATGTGGTGCTGGGAATTTAACTGGGGTCCGCTGTGTGCAAGGCAAATGCCCTATCCACTGTTCTATTGCTCTAGCCCGTATTCCATTATTTCAATGAAACATCTATTTATAAACTTAAGGAATATTTGAAAAGTGGTGACAGTAACCGCTGAGTAGTAGGTTCTCTAATTTTACTTTTATTAAAGTTGAAAGTTGAGTAAAGAAAGGATATTTTCATGGGATGTCAAATCACTGTCAGTACACTGTCATTCTGCTCTGTTGGATCAAATGTCACATTCTGACTTTATATTCCCTGGGATCTATTCAATTAAAACTCCTTGGAATGCTTCAGCTTTATCTTATTTCTACTTAATACCCCAATGATAGTGGTTTTTTTTGGGGGGGGGGAGGGGTCATACCCAGCGGTGCTCAGGGGATTCTCCTGGCTCTGCACTCAGGAATCACTTCTGACAGTACTTGGCGGGACCATATGGGATGCTGGGGATTGAACCCAGGTTGGTCGAAGGCAAAGCAAATGCCCTACCCTCTGTACTATCGCTCCAGCCCCAATGTTAATGTTTTTATTTCCATTAAAAAATATTATCCCATGGGTCAAAGAGCACAGCAAAAACCAGGAGTAAACTCTGAGCATTTGTTGGGTGCAACTCCAAAACAAAAACAAACAAGTTATTTGAATATTCTGAGAATAGGCTACCAGTTTCATCAAGTTTACTCTAATCTCCTTAGTCAGAAGTGTTTTCTAAACCCTTTAACTATCTCTTTTAAAAATGCTACTCTTAAGTCTTTCACTCAAGTAGATGGTAATTACTTGAAAATATGTATCATTTTCTTCCCAGGGGAAGATTACTCATAACAAGGCCTGAATCTTACACAATTTTGTAGATCCTATTTCATACTTAAGTGCCTATCATGGAAAAAAATCCAAATATTTGTTAAAAAAGTGATTTCTTCATAATTCACCTATCTTCTTTTTTTTTTCAGATTTTGTAAATTTTATTTTTATAGAGTTGTTCACAATAATTCATTGCATTTAATATTCAAACACCAATCCCACCACCATTGTACCTTCCCACCACCATATTTTGAATGTTTCCACCCCAAATCCCAAATAGTGCCCCCAAAAGCTTGGTATATCAGAGGTGTAGAGTATGAGAGGTCGCTCCAGGAATTCTAGAATTTAGAATATGATTATACAGCAGATTCACTCATGGGTGAAGCCTATGTTGCTCTCTTCTGAGAGCTTTATTTCTGAATCTCTGGATCTTGGCCATTGATGACATTACATGGTACCAGGGGCAGTTTGTGGGTGTGACTGCCAAACTACTGGTAAACTTGGGAGATGGGGTAGGAGGCCAATTCCCCCTCTGAACAGACTTGGAGATCTCAGTCTAAGGTACCGCATACCTGGGTTTTTCTGCAGATTCCTTCGTGGGCGAGGCTCGTCTGAGCCTGTGGACAGTGGCCATGAGCAGTGCTGAGGTTGGGCTCTGGAGGTTTTCAGCTGCCAGGGCTCTGTTGGGGCAGGGAGGGAAACTCAATCCGTCCAGCTCCGAGTTGCCCTGGTGAGGACAGCCTGGCCAGGGATCTGGACCACTTACCTCCTAATTACTCATGAAAATAGGTGATAGAAAAGATTGCCTGTCCTTGGAAAGGAGATGTTTCAGGCAGAAGTATTTTATTTTATATAATTAATTAAGCTTTGAGTTTTGTCTTTTTAGTTTTCCTCTTTCTCTTTAATCTTTTTTTTTTTTTTTTATCTGAAGGCTGTTTGGGAAGAGGAAAGGTAGTGACAACAGGTGAGCCACTGAGGGTTTATTGCCTTGGACAGACCTACAGGATTGCTCTCTCTCCTGCATCCTGCAGCAGTTTGCTCAGCTATACCATTCTTTTTCCTTTCCTTTTCCTTTTCGAGGATCAAACCCAGAACTTCATACAAGCCACACTTGTACACTGGCATTGAGCTGCATTCCTGGTCCCTAATCCCTCTCTTAAGAAAGAATTTAGGGCTCAAGTGATAGTACAGGGGTTAAGGCCCTTACCTTGCACACAGCTGAGCTGGTTTAGTCTGTGGCACAACATTTGGTACCTGGTTTGGTGGCAGGCAAGGCACCAATCCCTATACTGGCTTTCTAGCCCCAGATGCCATGTTCTTGATCTCTAGGATGTCACAAAAATGCGTTTCTTGGGCTGGAGCAATAGTACAGTGGATGGGGTGTTTGCCTTGAGCTCTGCCAAGCCAGGTTCAATGCCTGGCATCTCATATGGTCCCTCCAGCACTGCCAAGAGTGATTCTAGAGTGCAGACCCAGGAGTAGCTCCTGATAATTGCTGGGCGTGACCTCCCCCACAAAAGTATATTTTCACTTTTTTTTTTCTCATTTACTCTTTCTTTGTTATTTGATGGCATAAACCTCTTCTCTTATCCCAAACCACCATTAGTAGAGGAGACTTTTTTCTAAAAGACTATGGAGTCACAGAATTGTATAATAGGAAAGGTTAGACATTTAGCACAACTTGAGATTATTATTAATAACAGTAATGAGAACTATTACTTCTTGAGAACATTTTCCCCCCCTCTGTGCCAAGAGCTTTTGGCACATTGTTTCATGTGTCAGCAGTAAATCTTATTATATCATTAAGGAAACTTGCCCAGAGAATTAAGGCTTACTCCTAGCTACATAATTTTCTGAAACATTAGAAACTTGAAAACTGTGGAAAGAAATAATAGAACCAATGGATAATGCTACTAGCTTTTCCCTCCCTCCCTCCCTCCCTCCCTCCCTCCCTCCCTCCCTCCCTCTCTCCCTCCTTCTCTTCTTCCCTTCCTCCCTCCCTTTCTTTTTGATTTTGAACCACACTTTGTGCTCAGGGCTTACTCCTGATTCACTGCTTGGGTGCCACTTCTGGAGGTGCTTGAAGGACCATGTGTTACTGGTGATCAACCCCGGGGCTCCTGCATGCAAAGCATGCACTCCAGCCTGTTGAGCTATATCCCCAGATTCTTTATTTATTTGTTTATTTATTCACACATTTGTTTATTTGTTTATTTGTTTATTTTTACACACAAAAGTTCACCAATGCTTTATTTTATTTTTATTTTGAATTTTTTTTCCTTTTTGGGTCACACACGGCGATGCACAGGGGTTACTCCTGGCTCTGCACTCAGAAATTACTTCTGGCAGTGCTCAGGGGACCATATGGGATGCTGGGAATCGAACCTGGGTCGGCAGTGTGCAAGGCAAATGTTCTACCCGCTGTGCTATCATTCTAGCCCCATGCTTTATTTTAATAAAAAATCCTGAAATAGACTAGGATCTATTTCTTGCTTATTGCTACTGGATACCACAATTCTGCTCTTTAAAACTTGTTCTCTCTCTCTCTCTCTCTCTCTCTCTCTCTCTTTTTAAGGGCCCAAGTGTTTATGAATGTTATTTTCTTAGTTATAAAATGAGGGTTTTGAGAATGTGTGAGGATAATCTGTTAGTGTCTGTCACCCCCATGGATCGCCAGGTATGATTTGGCCCATCTAGCTGGCTAAGGTGGGGTGTCCCCTTCCTCATCTGCCAATGCGTGTGCCTCCCTCCAAGAGCTGCATGTTTAAGAGGGTAGCCTTCCCCAAATTGGACGCATATTCGTGGAAGGTATGTGAGAGAACTTGACCTTTTAATATCTATAACTCCTGTTACTTTAACAGTTTTTTCTGGGAATGCTTGAACTTGTTCAAACATTGTACAGCTCTCTACAAATGTCTGCCTAAAATGATACTGCCAAATGCTCTACCGCTAAACTACATCTTCAGCCACAACCCCTGTTCATTTCAATTGATGTGGAAACAATCAGTGCATTTTTTTTTGTTGCTACCATGAATTATGAATGCTACTGGAAATTAACAATCCTGTACAATAGGAGTTGCATATAGAAAAGTACTCCTTTTACCTGTTTCTTATTTTTTTTCTTTTTGGGTCACACCTGGCGATGCACAGGGGTTTCTCCTGGCTCATGCACTCAGGAATCACTCCTGGCGTTGCTCAGGGGACCATATGGGATGCTGGGAATTGAACCCGGGTCAGCTGCGTGCAAGGCAAATGCCCTACCCGCTGTGCTATCGCTCCAGCCCCTCTATCTGTTTCTTGGCATCACCTTTCTACATTTCTTGTGTTTTTTTTCCCCCAAACCTTTGCCATTTCCTTTGACTCTTTAATCCCACCTGTGTCTTTCTTTATCAGAAGACAGTGTTAAAGCAGACTAAGCTTTACAATAGAAGTATCTGGAAACAGATCAAATGTTTCTTAATCATGTCATAGCTTTAGTTGGCGGATAACTTTCCTCTTTGAAGAACAGGCACCTTGAGTCATTGTATTGTATAACTCTGTGATCCCTTAAGGCTTTGTTTTCAACTTTCTCCAGCTAGTGGTGGGTGAAAAAGAAGCACATCCTCTTTCTAAATATTTAGCCTTGAAATGAATATATCAGTTGTACTCCCATAAGAGAGGCTAGAAGTCAAGTGTTCAGTCACATCTACCAGGAAAGGGAGAAGAGAAAGGGTTTTTGGTAGAGAGTTAGTTGGTCCCTTGGCAGCAACTTTGCATCTTATTATGCACTGTAGCACTGCTGTCTGGTGTTCAGCAGCAATTTGCTCGAGTGTGCACCAGTAACATCTCCATTGTGAGACTTGTTATTACTGTTTTCGGCATATTGAATACGCCACGGGGAGCTTGTCAGGCTCTGCCATGCAGGTGGGATACTCTCGGTAGCTTGCTGGGCTCTCTGAGAGGGACGGAGGAATCAAACCCAAGGCAAACGTCCTACCCAATGTGCTATTGTTCCAGCCCCTCCCCTGTAACCCTCCCCCCTTTAAAAAAATTATTAGTGAAACACCATGAGGTATAGTTGAGACTTACAAATTTTTGTGCTTGGGTTTCAGTTATACAATGATCGAGTATCCATCCCTTCACCAGTGCCCATTGTCCACCACCAGTGATCCCAGTATTCCTTCCACCCTCCCATCCCCCCCATCCCACCCTGTCTCTGTGGCAGAGCATTCCCTTTTGTTTTCTCTCTCCTTTTGGGTGTTGTAGTTTGCAAAAGAGGCATTTAGTGGTAATCATGTTCGGTCTATAGTCTACTTTCAGCATGCTTCTCCCATCCTGGGAGGATCCTGTCAACACCCTTTATTTGGTGCTCCCTTCTCTATCTGAGCTGCCTTTTCCCCTAGCATGTGCAGCTGGCCTCCAAGCCACGGAGTGAACCTCCTGGTACTTATCTCGGCTATTCTTGGGTGTTAGTCTCCTATTTTGCTACTTTATATTCCCCAGATGAATGAAATCTTTCTATGTCTGTTCCTCTCTTTCTGACTCATTTCACTTAGCATGATACTTTCCATGTAGTACCACTTGTATGTAAATTTCATGACTTCATCTTTTCTAACAGCTGCACAGTACTCCATTGTGTACTCCATTGTGTAGATGTACCAAAGTTTCTTTAACCAGTCATCTGTTCTCGGGAACTTGGGTTTTTTTCCAGATTTTTAACCCTCCCTTTTACCTTCCCCCATAACCCTCCCCTGTAACCTTCCCCCAAAATCTTCCCCCTATAGCCCTCCCCCACAAACCTACCCCTAAGACCCCCCACCACCCTCCCCCTCTAGCCCTCCCCTTTACAATCAATAGGGGTAGAATTCTTTCCCTCAGGGAAAGCCGCTTCTAGGACAGATTCTCATTATCAGATGGACCCACCCTAGAGCGGAATCCCCTTGGTGTGTTTCTCCTCTCCTTGTCCAACAAACATAGAAGCATATATAATATAAATCATTTTGTATGGATACAGTAAGAAATACCTTAAACTTATAGAATTGCTCTCCTAGGACCATCTTGATCTCAGACTACAGTGCTCAGGCCAGATAGTCTTTCCTATCCCTAGCAGGGTCCTAGTCTCGTCGTTACTTTTGGATCATGACAGCATTTGTCTATGATCAAGCTCTTAACTTATAGTTAAGAATCGTGGCACTTTGGCCTGGCCCATTTCGATGCCAGGGTAGCTCACCACTTGCCCTGGGTTCTTTCAGTCCCTCGTCGGGACCTTGCTTTTGGGGTGTTAGGAACTAAGGGCAACTGAGGCTTAAGTCGAGAAAGCAGTTGCCAGGAATGAATAATATTCAGAGCCAATTAAATCCTAAATTACAAAGCATAATATTAACAGTCTTCCTGTATCTATACAAGAAGGACATTGCATTAAAGTAAACTATTCATAAGACATAAGGAGAGGAAAAAGGCAGTATTAACTTACAAGTTCAGTGTCCTAGAAGGATCTGACCTTACAAATTAACAGAGTCTGATTAGGGGGAAAAAACTGATTACCTGGTTGGGGAAGAGAGCATAGAGAAGTAGTTATAGATAAACGAAGGAATGGGAGCACTGTGATGGGTGTAACCTGATAAACCTAAGCTCCTGTGACGAGGGAGAAAGGACAAAGCAATGCTATCCTACAACCCTCCCCATAATCCTCCCCTGTAACCCACCTCTGTAACCCTCTCTAAACATTTAAAACTAAACATTTTAAAATAGAAATTAAGCCTTATTATTTTCCTGATGCCTTACCTTCTCTACAAGTGTGGCATCATACTGGTGACCAGATGAATCTTTGTTATAAAGCTGGTCCTGCTCAAGTTCACCTTTCCCCCCCTCTCCTGTGAACTAGTAACATTCAAGTACAACAATGAAAATCCATCAGACTTTTGGACTATACACACCATTTTGACTCCCAAGGAAGACACTTGCTCTTAGGTCCTCAAGCTCCCTCACTACCTCTCCTCAGTTAAATCTGCTCCCTGAAGGTTCATTCATACAGGACATGCTGTACTTCTCCTTTTAGTAATGTGAGTATAATAAATTTTGAAATTTTGCATCTTATTATACTGAAAAAACAAAACAAAAACAAGCACAAAAACAAAACAAAACCCACTATATCAGCTCGTAATAGTTTGCTCTTTTTCACATATCTGAATTAACTCTTTGTTAACTACCAGTTTTGGATCAGAGTTACCCAAGTTTTATTTTTATCCAGAATACTCTGAATCTCCCATTCCCTCATATATTTTACTCAGTAAAGTTTTGCCACATTAAGTTTAATGAGAATGTTCCAGATTCCCATCTCCATCCCCAAAATACACTGGTCGGGTGGATCTGGAGGACAAGAGACAGGAATGGACACTTCACCTGAACTATGATGGCCTGGAAAACTCTCCTGGGTGTAATGGTGGTGGGATTGGTTTTGGAATATTTACGATCACGATCATCCTATTGTTCCTTGATTGCCTCGAGCAGGCACCATTAACGTCTCCTTAGCCCTAGCTCTGAGATTTTAAAAAGTGCATATTCATGGCTCTTTCAGGATTAGGAGAATGAGACCCATCATTGTTACTGATATTTGGCATATTGGGTATACCACAGGGAGTTTGCCAGACTCTTGCCATGTGGGCAGGTAACATTCAGAAGCCTGCCAGGTTGTCCAAAGTAAGAATGAGATAATAAGACGGAATTTTGAATGTAATAAATCATCGTGAACAACTTTATGTAAATGACATAAAAAAAAAACTAAAGAAAAGAACAAAGCAAGCAAGCAAGCAGGCTTACCCCTTGCACCTTCATCAGGATAATAGATGCCAACAAATGTTGGACACAAACCTGGGGTTCAGGAAAACCTGAGGAGTCCTAATTGGGGGCCTGTGCTTCAAAAAAGCCAAAGCTTTTCTTTCATTCCATTCTCAGCTTTAGCTACCTGCTCCTTTCCTCTTTTCTTTCAAGCTATGCTTTCTGAAAGTGTGTTTTATATTTTGTTTAAAAAGAAAAGAAAATTAATTTTCCATTCACATACCCTGTTGAGAATTTGGATTTACCTTAGATAGATCTGTTCTTGTCAGGATTATTAGTACCCTCCTGGTTGGCATATCAAGGTGTTTTTATTCTTGAAATTTTACTGGTGCTATTTTCTGTGAAATTAAACTTCTGGGTTCCCTGATACTTTGTTGGACTTCTGTCAGGCTATTCTTCATGGATCTCTTTGCAGTGCTCTCCTTTGCAGTTCTTTATGTCTGTCCTTTGTTCATACTTTTTACTGTAGGTGCTCCTTATGCCATTGCTTCATCTAAATTCCTAATTTCAGTGATTTCCTAGTCAGAATTCCTAACAGACCTCCTCCTCGTTCATATGATGTGGATATTTCCACTTGGATGTCCCACAATTAGGACAGGACACAGATCTTCCCTCTGTTGTCCATAAGTGCTGTTCCCCTCTTCTGGAAGAACACTGCAATCCTTTCTCCCATTCATTCATCTTGTTGAGTTAAGCTGTCACCTAATATGTGTCAGGCATTGGGTTCAGATTAAGATAATTAAAGTTTAAGGTATTGTAAAATAGATACCATCCTTCTCCTTTTGAATTTATGTTCTGAGGGTCGAGGGGAAGAGATAATACAGGAGACATGAGGTGGTGACAGCCATCGATTGCTTTGGATTTGGGTGGTTTTGGATGGCCTCGCCTGGTAGTTGACATTTAAGCTGTCTCCTGACTGTCCAGAAGGAGTTAACTATCTGTGCAAAGACAAGGAGCAGAGTATTCCAGGGAGAATTCCAGGAATATTCCAGCTAGGCCAAAACTCTACTTGTATTCCTGATAAGTTTGAAGGGCAGAAGAAAGTAAATAAATAAATGAACCTGGGATTTAGTGGGTGAGAGAAGAGGGGTCTGTATTAGTTTCCTGAGACTGCTGTAACAAGTACTTCCAAACCTGACTTAAAAGCAGTTTCATTCTACCACAGTTACTTTGGGAGGCCAGCAGCTGCATCTCAGTATGGTTGAAATCAGATGTTGACAGGATGTTTCATCCTGAAGACCTGTGGGGAGGGTCATTTGCTTCTTCTGCTGCTGGGGCTTCTCACATTCCCTGGTCTGTGGCTGCATCGCTGCAGTCTTTCCCTGTGTGGTTACATTGCCATCTCTGTGTCCAGTCTCCCTCTGCCTCCCTATTAAGATGTCCCATGTGAAGCATTTAGGGCCTTGAGTATTCAGGATAACCTCCCCGGTTTGAGTCCTTAATTAATCACATTTGTAGATATGGTTAACTGCAAAAGAACTACCTGGAACTCACATGGCAAAGAAAGAAAAACTTCCTAGGAGTAGATGATCTATTATTAGATATTGCCTTTCCTTGGAGATAGGTTAATCAGATAGTTTCTGGTAATAACCCCAATTCTGGATAGGGCTTCCACTGGTATTTAAAGAATGTTAAAAGTTTTCTCTTCCTTTTTTTGTGGGGGGTGGGGAGGGGGAGTTGGTGGCACACCCAGTGGTGCCCAGAGCTCACTCCTGATTGTGCTCAGGAACCATATGTGGTGCTGGGAATTGAAACAGGGTCAGTTACATGCAAAGCAAGTGCCTTACTTCCTGTAGTTTCTTTTGAACCTGCTGGTCCTTAGTTGGTATTCGCTAGAAATAACTGGCACATCTTGGAAAGACCATTAGAGCCGATCTTGGTAATAGATTTATTACCTAGATAGAGGAAATAATTACCTCCACCTGATCTTAGTGATAGATTAATTACCTAGATAGAGGAAATAAGAACCAAGGCAAAGACTTCGGATTTTCTCTTGAACAATTGGGCCATGAACTGAGAAGTGGGTAGTTGGGAGAGAAATAATAGACTTGATGGAAGACAGAAAGTGTTCTGCTTTGCTTAAGCTAATGTTGAGATACTTGTTAGAACAGTCCTCTTGAGATATTAGTTAGCTCAATGAATAGATGGAGTTTGGAGATTCTGAAAAGTTTTTAGTTTTTTTTTTTTTCTTTTTTTCCACATCCACTGATGCTCGGTACTGACTTTTGGCTCTGTGCTTAGGATCACTCCTGGTGGGCTCTGGGAATCATATGGACTGTTGGGGATTGAACCCGAGTTGGTTGTATGCAAGGCAAATTCCTACCTGCTGTATTACTGCTCCAGTCCTGTGAAGAGTTTAGTTGCGGACATTGCAGGAGTTATTTGCATGTAAATTGTGTGGAATTACCTGTAGAGATTGCACTGATTATTATTTTTTACCCTTACACCTACAGACCATCACTCTCTATGCCCCTGTGGTGAAAACAACAGGCACTGGATTATTCACCACAAGAAGAGGGCTATTGAAGCACTGAATTATTTAGGAAAGAAGTTGACAGTGGGGTAGAAGGAAACCAGGAAAGTGTCCATTCCTGAAGTTAAGGGTTAAACATTTCTTTTTAAACTTTTATTTACTTAATTTTCCTCCTTTCATTTTGCTTTTGTTGATACAATGATTAGAAGTTATGGGATGCAAGTCCATTTTGCGCTGCAGTACTTGTGGAGGTTGGGAGTTTGGGGCATGCACACTTGGTTGCAATTCAGCAGAAGTTGTACACTTTGAAGTGACACCACAGATCCCAAATGGCAGTGCTGTCAGGATGGCGGTATATGGGGCAATGCCAGGGATCAAACTTGAGGCCTCATATTTGTGAGGTGTGTACTCTATCACTGAGCCATCTCTAGGTCCCACAAAACAATTTGGTTTTTTAAAAAAGTCAATGATTTTTATATGCCAATTTTGTGGTAATTTGTGATACTGGAGACCAACATTTATATAGTGCTGAAAGATTGAACCCAGGGCCTCGCACATACAAGGAAAGTATTCTACCACTGTGCTACATTTCTGACCCTGATTTCATACATTTATATCTCACACTATCCTCCCGTTGTTCATCGATTTTCTCAAGCAGGCCCAGTAACGTCTCCATTGTGAGACTTTGTTGTTACTGTGTTTGGCATATCGAATACGCAGGCGAGATACTCTCGGTAGCTTGCCGGGCTCTCCGAAGACATAAAGCTCTCCGAAGAAATAAAGACATTTATATCTATATATAATTTATTTATTTTAATTCTTTTGTTTGTTTTTGGCCACACCTGGCAATGCTCAGGGCATACGCCTGACTCTGTACTCAGAAATTACTCCTGGTGATGCTCAGGGGACAAATGCTTACTGGAGGGAGAGGCATGTGCTACTAGGGATTGAACTCAGAATTTCATGTATGCTAGGCATGTGCTCTACCACTTGATTTCTCTTCTTGGCCCTTGACATTTAGTGCAGAGCCAGGAGAGTTTGGGACAGATGCTTACTGAGTTGAATTGTGACTAGAGACGGCGCTAGCATACAACAGTTGCAAGGGATTTTGTTGTGAAGAGAAGCAGAGAGATGGGAACATTGTTGGAAGGACATATTAGTCAAAGGAGGGCTTGTTAAAACCAGAGAGTACTAGAATGAGTTTAGAGTGGAGAGGAAAATACTTAAGCAGAGGAATAACTGATGAAGGCAGAAGAGTATGCTGGACAATTGTAGGGGTAAAATTCTTGGATAGCTAGGAAAAGAGAAACTCTCAGGTACAGGTAAAATTGTTCTTTACTAGAAGAAACATTTCATTCATAATAATGATCAAAGGAAGGATCTCAGAGATTGTGGAAATAGAGGGCGAAGTCTATACTTAGTAATGAAAGATGAAATTACTCGTATTTTTGGGGGCAGAAGGGGAGTGTTTGGGCCACCCCATTCAGTGCTTGTGGGTCACACCCTGTGGTGCTGGAACCTTGATTCCAGGAACTAACCCCAGGCTTCTCACTTGCATGCATCGTAAATTCATCCTATTGTGCTCTATCTGGCTCCTAGAAGATGGAATTCTTACCTGACTGTTTCAGCTTTTCCAAGAAGAGTAATGATGTTGAGGTAGGGAGGATAATACAGTTTTGGGAAAAAAGTCACTTGAAATATCCTAGTACTAAGATTGTTAACTACTGGGATTGTTAATTGACGTGTTTGAGGCTTGCTTGCCGCATGAGTTTCAGTTGAAGCCAGTAGTCGTGTTTTTCTTTTCTTTTTTAAATTTTATTGAATCAGCATGAAATAGTTACAAGTAGTGTTTTTTCTTCAGATAGTTTTTCTTAGAAGCTTAGGTAGAGGCGTAGGACAGGCAGAGCGTGCAGTTTAACTAATTTGAGGAAGAGAGGAACCAGGGGTTTAAGGGTGCTTGCAAGTAAGAGATTAGATTACAGTGGTGAATCCCCATCCTAAAATGGACAGCAAAGGGCGTGAGGATGAAATGCAGAGTGAGCAGAATTGTAGAACCAAGGATTAGAATGTCAGATAATGCAGGAGGAGATCAGAGTTACAGTGTCTGAGTAAAGAGCTGAAAAGGGAAAGTGGCGTTTGCAGCTTGGGGTGCTCAGAGCTGGTCTCAGAGTAGGTGCGAGTAATTGTGATGTCAAAGCCAGGCTCAGACTGGAAGGGCGAATGCCTGAGGCAAGTTCAAGGGAACAGTTATCAGCAGTGAGGTGGTTTGAGGCAGTGGGCCTCCGTGGAGGTGTGGAAGAAGTCAGAAGGACAGTGGGGTAAGATTGGAACAGGAAACAGCCGGGTGCTCAGCAAAAGAGGAAAAACAGTAGACAAGTAGATGCTAGCCAGGAGGGATAATGCATGGTAAAGTCTGGTGGCATAAACTTCAAAACAGGCATGATATTTTTTTTTGGGGGGGGAGGGCGGGAAGGAGGGTCGGACACGGGAAGGGGTTAGGAGCCTCCCAAGTGGTGCTCAGGAGACCAGGGTCCTCCCCCCCCAACCCCCCCGGAATTCTTGGCCTCCCAGGCCAGTTCAGTGGGAGGGCCTGAGGATTCAGTGCTGCTTGGGCTCTATGGTGCTGAGAATTCCCTGGGCTACCCAGCTGGTATTTGGGAGGTTCAGGACCACACTCAAGGGAGATCTGTATTGCAAGGGTCAAACTAGGGAGAGACTGCTTGCAAGGATGAACCTTAACTCCTGTTGGATCTCTAGTCCCTAGATAGTTCTGTTGTTTTGATAATATGTGTGTGTGTGTGGGGGGGAGGGTTGTGTTGGGGCTACATTCACTGGTACTTAGGGACTGCTACTCCTGTTTGTGTTCAAAGATTACTCCTAGTATTGCTTTGGAACTCTTGGGTGCCAGGGATTGAATTCAGGTAAGATTGGAACAGCCGGGTGCTCAGTGCTTAATCCCCCCTTTTTTTTGACTTTTTGGGTCACACCCGGTGATGCACAGGGGTTACTCCTGGCTTTGCACTCAGGAATTACTCCTGGAGGTGCTCAGGGGACCATATGGGATGCTGGGAATCGAACCCAGGTCCTCCGGGTGCAAGGAAATCGTCCCACCCGCTGTACTATTGTTCCAGCCCTTTAACCCATTTCCTCCCACCCCCCTTATTTACTTATTTTTTTTTGTTGGGGGAGGTGTATGGGGGAAAAGGAGTTTCCTGCCTAAATTGGTACATTAAAGGAAAAATGATCCATTGTCAGTTTAAGGGTTTGGGGGGATCTGAGCAGAGGTGTCACTGTATTTACAGCTCATGGAGTGGGGAGCTGTTGCCTTTGGTTTGGGCCAGTCTAGATGCACTCTGTAGAGTTAGGAATTAACTCTGTAATCTCCATCACAGGAACTTTTCCAGAATGGGACTAGTTATCAGTGAAATCAGAAATGTTTTGTTATTTCTATCTAAACTGGCAGAACTTTAGACAGATGTGAGAATATAAACAACCTGATGTTGATTGAATGCTGAGAAAGGTGTTATTAGACCTGTGTAGATTTCAGTTTAGTTTTGCTATCTTCATGTTTTTAGGATTTTGCTGGGTGAAAGGAACATTAGAAGAGGTCATTGTGAAATTGGCTGAAGACTTGAGTTCCAGAGGGCAGAATGGAAAGGAGGGAGGGCTGGAGACAGAGAAAGGAGGCAGGTTGGGCTTGTGGTGAGGACTCGGGGAAGGATGATTGTGGGAGCCTGCTGGGAATGGTCACAGGAAAGCCCTTTGGGAATCTTGGGAGAGGCTGTACTGAAAAATGCTCCTGTTGTTATGGCAGACAATGGCGAGCAGACCAAAGTCCCCCTCAGACTGTCTCCACTTTGGGGCATTTCCTAATGGCAGAGTGGCCAGTAGAAATATTAAAGTTTCCTTGGGGACTTCTCTCTATGGGCTGGGAACATGAGGCTCTCTGAAGACCTTTTCTCTGCCTGGATGGCTATGTAACCCCTGTGAATGTGGCCTTCTCCTATTTGGCAGAAGCTAAGGGCTGTTGCTCCTGGAGGCGTTCATTTTAGCAATCCTTCCTCCAGACATGTGTAGACTCTGCTCCCCTCCTTTGTCACTGTCTTTGGGTTCCGGATTGGTCCTCTGGAGTCTCTCTGGATGCTTATACCCTACTCTGAAGCTTGGGTTCTTTTATCATTTACCTTCTAGTGTTGCTGCAAGGAATGGGAAAAGATGGAACCGTTGTAAAAATTCAAATATTATTGTAGCAAACCTTGCTAGGAAGGTTGTGAAAATCAGTGTAATGTATAAATTGACTAGCACAGTCTCCAGAGATTTACTTTTTCTTCACAGATCAGTCTCCGCACTTCCTTTTTCTGACTACTGTATGCCATTATTTTATATTTTAGGCATGTCATTCCTCTTTAGTTTTGATAATGTGGTATGTATTTATTTATCTGTTCATATCTTTGATAAGCTCACCCTGAGCTTATCATTTCCCTACAAATGTGTCCTAATGTTTCCTGCCTACCCTTATCGGCAGTGGTCATTACTCCTTCAGGCCCTTGTCCATATTTTATTTGAATCATTTACATTCAATGTTAGAATCTTCTTTAGGTTATGAATTTCATTTCTTTCTTTTCTTTCTTTTTTTTTTGTGGTGCTGGAGATCGAACTCTGCAATTTGCCTCATGCAAGTGCACTACTGCTGAGCTAAATTATGTGTTTCTTAAGGACAGAAACCAGTACATTCTTTTGTTACTCATGTAATAATGTAGCTATCCAATGAATGTTGAATGTGAAAAATCCAACACATATTTGAGTTTGCATAGTGCTTTTTTTTTTTGGTGAAATATAATTTGTGGAGCGATAGCACAGTGGGTAGGGCGTTCGCCTTACACGCGGCCAACATGGCCAACCCGAGTTCGATTCCTCCGCCCCTCTCGGAGAGCCCGGCAAGCTACCGAAAGTATTCGATATGCCAGACACAGTAACAACAAAGTCTCCAATGGAGACGTTACTGGGCCCGCTTGAGCAAATCGACGATCAACGGGAGGGCCTTTACCTTTACCTATAATTTGTGGTTAGTATATTTTATTTTTCTTTGCCCTTTTAGCAATTTTCTAATAAAGATGAATGCAGAAGAAAATTGGTGACCTTAGTCAAAGTGGGACATAGATTTAATTGGTATACTTTTTCTTGAGCGACTTTTACTGCTTTTAAGCAATCCAGTGATTTTACTCACCACTTGTCACTGTTTTATGCAGAATTATAATCACTAACTTTTAAAAAATCCAAAGAAATACAGATATAAAGTGACTATGGTTTTCTAGCAGTGTTTAAATGTGATTGACCAGGTAGTTTTTAGTTCCGGCTACAATTGCAAGATTGGCATGCAGAGCCTTCTAGAACTTTGGTTAAGCTGCCTTCTAGATCTCTTTCTAACCTTGGCGTGTCCTTGATTCTACAGGAACTGATTAATTAAATGTAATGAAGAGTTGAGATAATGTAAACCAAACATCAGCAATAAAAATCCAGTTAGAGGAGAGTGGGAAGGGCACAGGAAAAGGGTGAAATGCGATGGCGGAGTGAGTCATTCCTTAATGTAGATGAGTAAGGAACAGTAGTGGTAAGGGGAGGGCAAAGGTGGATTGAGAAGTGGTGGAGCTTGTGGGGAACAGTGGTGAATCTGTTTGAGGGACCCGAGAGACTGCTGGACAGTACGCCGTATGCACTAAATGACTAAGCAAGACTCATTTTGGCACTTTAGAATCTGAGTCTTGTTCTCAGATCTGGTGCTAAGGTTCACCAAAGTAATGCTATATGTTTTTCCAGCTGAGATTGGGGAGTATTGTAGAGTCCTGTGACATTCTTTTTTAGTTACGCCCAACGATGCACAGGGGTTACTCCCTGTTCACGCACTCAGGAATTACTCCTGGCCATGCTAGGGGGACCATATGGGATGCTGGGAATCGAACCCGGGTTGGGCCACGTGCAAGGCAAATGCCCTTACCCGCTGTGCTGTCAGCCCCAAGTCCTGTGACATTCTTGAGAAATGTCTTCCCCTTTTCTTTTCACTTTTGTTTTCATTCCTTTTCTTTTTTCTTCTCCCTTCTCGTTTCCTTTTTGCTTTTATCTCCTTCCCCTTCTTCTCTTTCCTCTCCCTTCCCCTTTCCCTAGTTTTGGGGTTACTTCTGGCAGTGTTCTGGATTTAAAAGACATCTAGGAGTTTTATTTATTTTTGGGTTTCCCAAGCAATGCTCCGGAGGCCCCATGACCACTTAGTTCATTGCTGCTTTCTTTGCTCCAGCCATGCTGGGGGTCCAGTGGTACTTGATGGACCATACAGTCTAGGAATTAAACCCGGACTCTCCTCATGCCAAGTAAGTGCCCTTTGACTTATCTCCCTGACCCACTTCACTTCTTAAGAAAAAAGTACTCATAGAGTTGAATATTGGATGGCATGCTGTTTTTATTTCTTTGCTTAAAAAACTTTTTGTCATCATGAAATTACAAAGTTATTCATGATTTGGTTTCAGACATAGAGTTTCAACATCTGTCCCTTCACCAGTGTCTGTTTTCCTCCACCAGCGCCTGCTTCCCATTCCCTTTGCTTTCCACCCTGCTTTCATGAGAGGCACTTTAAAAATATATTTTTGCAATTTGATTTTCTTTGCAATGTGATTTACATTGCTGCTGGTGGTACACACAGTTTACCACCTTTCAGCATCACCGCTCTTCCCAGTTGAACCTTCTTTTCACCATAGACGGTGCCTCTTCCCTGTTGTAGCCCACAGCCTCCTCATTGTTCTCATTTTCTTTGTTCTTTGTTCTTAGTTTCCCTCGTCTTTGGGTATATGCTATTCCACCTTTAAATTTCTTTATATCCCGCATATGAGAGAGTTCATTCTGTGCTAGTCTCTCTCCCTTGAAGGCATGCTGTTTTTATGTTAGATTCTTTTGCCCTAAGGCACATGGTGCTCAGCTTTTGAGAGAGCCAGAAAACAGTCCTTCCTCTCATCCAAAAAGAAATAATATCAAGAAGTATTCTAATTAGAGGATAAAAAGCCACTCTTGTGAGGCAAAGTTGTCTCAGTGACTTGGGTTAACTCAGGCCACAAACCTTTGATCAAGCCTCGTACAGAGGATGCTTCAAATTCACTAACTAAACTGCTAGAGATAGATGTAGAAACATTGGACTTCACGTGATTAGAGCCTGATCTAAAGTGAAAGAGAGTCAGTCGGCTGCCTCCCTCTGACCTCTGTAATAGGTAACCTGTGACCTGGAGTTAGGTCTGTTAGGTGCTGAGCTCTGTAGGGTTTTGTTTTTGATGGAATGTTCCACAAAGAACAGTATCCATCTGTTTGAGAGAATTTTGTTTTGGGGTGAGATACTAGAGGAAACACCAGAAGAAAATTGCCAGCTATTCTTTTTCCAGGGAATGTGTTGGGACCAATCCCCAGTCCATGTCTTTAGTGCTCTTGCTGGGTGAGAGCTTCATGCTACTTAGGCTAAACCAGGACTGCTGCCTTGTGTAGACTGCTGGGTTTCTGTTATTTCCCAGCCAGCTTTTGTCATCCCGAGGAGGTGCTGCAAATGTGGGAGCTAGAGGTAGGCGCTCAGGATTGTTATAAATGAGCAATGGGAATGAATAATAGATGTGTTATTATATTTGATATCTCAGGTTTTCAAAGTATCCTGTGAAATAGATGGGGTTTTTATGGACGAGAGGACACTTCACAGTCACACAGCTAGAAAGTGACCAAGTTGGAGTTCAGTCCTGAGCAATTTGTCTCAGATGACCTCTACTCCAAGTGCCTCCTGCAGAGTGTTCTATTGACTGGGCAGCAGTGTCATTTGAACATGCCAAGGACAGCACCTTCTGACCAGAAGGACCTGAGTTGTGCTGAGCTGTTTCTGCATGGGAACAACGAATCTCTGCAGGGCTGGAGGAGTGGGAGGCAATGTTGGCTCCCACTGGGGATGGTCTAAGTGGCTCAGGACCTGGCACAGTGGTGGGGCCCCTGCTTGTGTTGCCTGCTGGAGACTTCTATGCTTTTAGAGTTGAATTCTCAGAGGTACCCCATTCCAATGAGTTATTTGAGCAGCTTTGCAGTCACTGATTTGATCAGTTGAGATTTCTGACGTTGTGTTAGATTTCAAATTTCTGAGAGGCTGTAATGTGAAATAACTAAACATTCAAGACTAGTTTAGCTGTTTCTCACTACTCCTAACTGAATGGAAGCCTTTATTTGAGTTGATTTATGTCAAGGAAAATTTATACTAGATAGAGTAGAGATGAATTCCTCCGCCTAAGGTAGATAATTCTATGACATCTTTTGATTGTTGTGCCAAGATTCCTAATACTTTGTAAATGCAAACTACTCCGTTTCTTTTCTTTGTGTGGGCTTTTTACTTGTTCATTTAAAGTGAGAAAAGTTGTGTTAACAGGAAAAATCACTTAAGTAATAAGCATATGATAAATGATTTTCTTAAATATAAACTATCTGCATGCAGTTCTTTTTTTGGAGGGGTGAGGGTTCACACTCAGTGATTCCCAGAAATTACTCCTGGTGTTGCTGGGGGGAAGACCATATCAGATGCCAGGGATGGAATACTGGTCAGCTGCGTACAGGCAAATGCCCTCCCCTCGCTGTACTGTCGCTCTAGCACAGCCTGCAGTTTTTTTATAGTTGTTTTTCCACTTCTCATGTATACATAGACCACTTTTCTCATAAGAACAATACATGCTAATTAAAAATTATTGTCACTTGTTTATTGAGTCACATTGATTTACAAAGTTATTCATATTTTAGTTTCAGGCATTCAGTGTTCTAACACCAATCACATTACCATCACATTACCAGTGTCAGTTTCTCTCCGCCAGTGTCCCCAGATTCCTTCTCACCTGTCAGCCTGCCTTTTTTCTTTTTTTAAAGAATCACCCTGAGGTACAGTTGCAGACTTACAAATTTTCGTTTCAGTCATTCAGTGATCGAGTGCCCATCCCTCCACCAGTGCCCATTCTCCACTACCAATGTTCCCAGTATCCTCCCATCCCTTCCCCCTCCCCCTCCACTCCCCTGCTCCACCTCTGTGAGAGGCACATTCCCTTTTATTCTCTCTCCTTTAGGGTGTTGTGGTCTGCAATGCAAGTACTGAATGGCCATCATGTTCAGCCTATAGTCCGCCTACTTCTTTTTTTTTTTTCTTTGGGTCACACCTGGCAATGCACAGGGGTTACTCCTGGCTCTGCACTCAGGTATTACTCCTGGCGGTGCTCAGTGGACCATATGGGATGCTGGGAATTGAACCCGGGTCGGCCGTGTGCAAGGCAAACGCCCTACCCGCTGTGCTATCACTCCAGCCCCAGTCAGCCTACTTCTTGACATAAACATTTTAATGTTTGGTTTTTGTAGTTTGGATCACCTGCTTTCAGTTTTGTTGATTTTATGGTTCACATATATAGTTAAACAGTACCTCTATGCAATCATTGTGTCCAGTCCCCCTGTCCGCTACCTCCTCTCTTCCTCTTACTTAATCCTTTCCGTCTTTCCTTCCTTCTCCTCAGCTCCATAGGTCCGGGTTCCTGGTTGATGTAGGTACCTATCCCTGCTTTGATACCTTACTTTCCTTTGTCCTTTTATTCTGTGTACCTCAGATAATGCGTGCTCATTTAAGAAATTTAAAAATGGATAAAAGGATGAAAATAAAAGTTACTTACAACTCCACCATTCAAATATGAGGATTTTTTTTTTTTAACCTGCTGGTATGTGTCTTTCTACAGGCTTTGTGTGTATATGGATGGGCATAGGTTTATGTACTGTAAAACAAATACAGATTTTATTTGTTCTCTTTATTAGTTTTCTATTTCCCACTTGTCCTATACATTCAGCATGTAATTAGCCCAGAAAGAAATCCCAAAGATACACCAGAATGCTTAACTTATTTAAGACATCTGTGTATTTCTGGACCTTTATTCATTTTATTATTATAAATATTACCAATAGAGGACTGGAGCGATAGCACAGCGGGTAGGGCGTTCGCCTTACAAGCGGCCAACATGGCCGACCCGAGTTCGATTCCTCCGCCCCTCTTGGAGAGCCCGGCAAGCTACCGAGAGTATTCGATATGCCAGACACAGTAACAACAAAGTCTCCAATGGAGACGTTACTGGGCCCGCTCGAGCAAATCGACGATCAACGGGAGGGCCTTTACCTTTACCTTTACCAATAGAAAAGTGTTGGATTCTCAAGCCAGAGATATATAAGAGGATGTTGATGATGGCCATTAGGGCATGGCACATGACCTTACTCACATTGCCCAGTTTAGCGAAAAATGGTCAGGAGCCCTTGAAGAGCAAAAAACCAGCATTCTGTTTTTTTTAGTAGTGCCATGATAAGGGACATATAGAGACTGTATCATTTTTCACATGAGGAACTTGAAGTCCAGAGAAGTCAGGCGGCTTTGTTCAGACTGGGATTGCCCTAGAGTGTGACTTGGGTTGCTGACTGCTCTAGATTAAAGTGTGGAAAAACAAGCCATGCTGCTGGCACCTGCCAGGCTAATGACAAGGGGGTAGGCACAAGTGCACTGGGTGAGGTCACGGCTGAATGTGGCTGTGTGTTGATATTGGAGCCTGGAGTTTTTTTTTTTTTTACAGAAGCCCTCTTAGAAACACCGTTTTGTAAGCCACTTTACGTCTGACTGCTTCAAGGAAAGGACAGAGGCCAAAGTTGTGGAGTATTTTTTTTTTTTTGGATTGAGTTTCACTTAACATCTCAAAATTTATGATTGAGAAGAGGCTGTTGAGTATAAACTGCTAATGTGTTCTGCTGATTTCCATCCGCTATGTGATTTGACTGACAACAGAGTGAACCTAGCCCACTCGGGTCTGGTGAATTACATCGCCTCAGCCAGAGTGTTTCTTGAGCTGGAATTGAAATGCACGGCCCTTTAGTTTGCAGTGTGATGCCAACACTCAGGCAATTGACTTTTGCTCTTCAGTCTCCAACAGGGGGAAAATTATGAAATAAAATGGGGAGAGGCCAGCCATCCTCAGGACTCAAACCCATAAATATAAATAACTGTAATTAATCATATGCAGTCTCTCTTGCCTATTAAATCTATACTCAGCGGGTCAGTAAGCTTCACATAGCTCTTCAGCTTCTCAGCCTATGGTTGGTTGAGAATGTTCTGGTGCCCCTGCTTGTTGAAATGTGACCCAGGGTTCTTTTCCAATATGGGTCCCCAATCAGTTCAAGATATGATTTGGGGTGGGAGGGGGGAGGGGGAAGAGAGTCATCTGCAAATAACCCTAGCCCAAGGGGAAATGCAAATAGAAAAAAGACTTCTGCTGTTGGCATTTGAAAAGCTGTTGGCAGTTGACACTCTGTTCTTTATTACCAACTTGTTAGACTGAATGGGATGGAACAGTTTTTCAAGTGAGTTCAATAGATATTTATATTCAATATTATCCCTGAAGTATTTGTTTTCTCATTGTGAAGTGCCGGTTTTGATTGTGTTTTGCATTTTAAAATATTTTCTCATGTGAATTTGTTAACTCTGCTCTTCCCTGATTCTTTTCTTTCTCCTTCTATTTATTATGAACATGGCTAATATGTCCTTAAAAAAGAGTGACTTTATTATTTCCCTAAAAGACATTCTTTATGCTGTAAAAGGAGTAGACTGTCCTTCCTTCTTTTCCTTTCTATATATCCTGTGACCACTGCATTAAAAGTCTGTCTCCTCACATCTTGTCAGTTTCCAGTGCAGACCAACCTTGTCCCTCTGAATGGATGGCCTTTCTCTCATAGTCTGGGGCCAGCTCTTCTTCACAATTTGTTTTTTCCCCTCAAATTACCTGCTTCTAGTTTCTCTCTAGCTTTATGTGTTCTGCCCATCTCCCAAAGCATTTGTCAGTTTTTAAGTACTATTTTTATTTATTTATTTATTTTTAGGGAGGGGTTGAGACCACATTTAGCATGCTCAGGTGTCACTCCTGGCAGTGATTGGGCAACCATATATGGTGCCAGGGATGAAACTGGGATCAGCTGCATGCAAGGCAACTGTCTTGTACCAACCGTTTATACTAACCTCCTGTGCTATCTCTCTGGCTCAAGTTGTTTTTCGTTATTAGTGGTGTGTGTGTGTGTGTGTTATTGTGTTTGTGTGTGTGATATTGTGGTGCTGGGGATTGAACCCAGGGCCTCATACATGCAAGGCATGTACTATTGTTACTGAGATACATTTCCAGCCCTGAAATGCTCTTTTAAATTTTGTTTGCATGCTTATTTATTGTTTCTGCAATCTTGGAAGCAGAAAAGTAGCTAGCGCCTAAAGCAGTGATTCATATATATGTCACGTTCACGGTCACGGTCCTCCTGTTGTTCATCGATTTGCTCGAGCGGGCCCAGTAACGTCTCCATCATGAGACGTTGTTGTTGTTACTGTGTTTGGCATATCAAATACATCACGGGTAGCTTGCCAGGCTCTGCCATATATATGTATATATACATATATATGGTAAAAAAAAAGGTAAAGGCCCTCCCGTTGATCGTCGATTTGCTCGAGCGGGCCCAGTAACGTCTCCATTGGAGACTTTGTTGTTACTGTGTCTGGCATATCGAATACTCTCGGTAGCTTGCCGGGCTCTCCGAGAGGGGCGGAGGAATCGAACTCAGGTCAGCCATGTTGGCTGCGTGTAAGGCGAACGCCCTACCCGCTGTGCTATCGCTCCAGCCCATACATATATATAATATATATTATATGCACATACACACTTCTCCATATTCTCTCTTCATACACACACCTAAACACGCAGACACACGTGTGTGTGTGTATGTGCATGCATGTGTATCGGGGAGAGAGACAGAGCGAGCATTCTTACTTGGGCATTTCCTTCAGGGATATTTTCTATTTGATTGCTTTTTGTTATATTTTTAGAATGTGTAATTGCTATTATTCCCTACAAACAATAATGCTTTTTGTAAGTTACTTTTCAAATTTAAGTTTTTTTTTCCCTTTGGTGGTTTTGGGTCACTCCTGATGGTGTTTAGGGCTTCCTCCTGACTGCACTCAGGGATCACTCCTAACAGGGTTCAGGGGACCGTATAAGATGCCAGAGATTGAACCCAGTGACCGCGTGCAAGGATCCGTACTATTACTCCATTCCGCAGTTTTTAGATTTTTTAGTTGTGACCTATAGATTTGTTTTGGGCCTGTTGTCTATAGACTTTGAATCCAAGAGAGCACAGAAAATGTTCTAGTTGTTTCCAGAGCAGAAGCAGTTTTGTTTTCTTCTTCTCCACTGATAATGTGACTCTGTTCATATGAGTTACGATTGAATAAAAAATTCCACTTTTCTAAGACTTAGACTATGTGCTTGCAGTTCTTAGTCACAGCTTCATCCTTGGTGTGTGTAACAAACTCCAGAAATTTCTTGGTAAGTTTCACTGGGAACGGTGGAAAAGGGCCTTTGAAAAGATAGAATAGGTAGATAGGAGTTGGAAATCCAGATGCCAAAATGCTAATAAGTTGCTCTTTTTTGTCTCTCTCTGAGCTATTTATTTGTATTTTAAACACACTTTTAGCTAACTTGGCTCTTATTTTTCTGACCACAGTGATAAGTGAGCTAGAGAGCTCAAAGATCAAGTGATCATGCTGGTGACAAATTACCATCAGCATGATAGTTTGAAAAAAAAAAAGATAACTGGAGAATTTTATAAATCAGATAAAGAAAAATTCAAATGGCAACACCTGTGACTTGGGGTAACTTAGCGAAGGGCGATTAATATTAATTTTTCTTTAGCTGTTTCTGAGGACATTGCTTTATCATTGCAGAGCCTAAAAACATACATGTAGATAATTCCAAGTTGTCAATAATTGAATTCAGGCTCAATAAGTATAGTCTGTATTTATAAGGACAAATTGTAACTTGCATTTTTTATTTTTATTTTTTATTGGGGTATTCGCTAGTTCCATAACTACCCCAGTGCCCTCCTGCCTCCAGTCTCGTGCCTCCTCCTCCTCACTTCTATAGGCAGACTCTCAGGGCTTGTTTTCATCGGTTATTATCTATTCTATAACTTCATTTCTTGGTACTTGGTAAATGAATAAGATCATCTCGTATCTATTCCTCTAGTTTGAGTCACTTTGCTTACCATGATAACGACTTCACATTGTTGACATACATGTTTGGACTAATTTAGTTCAAACTAGTTTATAATTCTTTTTTTTTTAATGTAAACTCTGCTCAGATGTACAGTCTTGGAAGGCAGGGATTGTTGTTTATCAGTAATTACTGAGTGAAAGAATGAAGTATTTTCTTTTTATTTTGTCTGGTGGTCTTTTGGTATTGGCTTTGTTTTGGGGTCACATCTGGTGTGCTCTGGAATGACTTCTGCATTTCTGTGTATGCCATGGACATGGGTCTCTCCAGGAGGAGCTCAGAGGACCAGAGGATTCTGAAGATGCAACTGGGGCCACCTGCACATACAGAATATGCTCTAGTCCTTTGAATTATCTCCCTGGCCTTCAGCTAGTATTTTGGGAATTCTGATTTGTTTAAGCAATAGGAGCTTTAAAGAGAATATTTAAATCGAACTTTTTTTCTTAGGTGCACACTATTGGAATTTAGGCTGTCACATGCTGGTGTATTAGTTCAGTGGCTTTTGCATTGTTATTAGACTTGTTCATGTTGTTATACTAATGATTTCTATTTAAGATGTCACAATTTTCAAGAAAAAAGAAAAAATCTAGAAGTTTGGGGGGAATGTCTTTTCAAGTGGGGAGAGTAAGATCTAATGACCGAATCTTTTGTAGCCAGGGTGACTGAGAAGGCAATATACTATGGCTTATTAGAGTTGTGTAAATAAAGGAATTCCCACTCGCTTTTCCTCTCTAGAAGAAGAGGGGTGTCTTGTTTAGAAAATGTAGCATGATTTGTGTTTCATTCTTCTAACTGAAAATTTTGTTAGAAAAATAAGTTACTGTAATCTATCTTTCCTCTTTTTCTCCTCTGCGCTCACCCCCCATTCTTGTTTTTGTTTTCAGTGTAGTAGGTATCATACCCAGGGCCTCACACATGCAAAGTCAGATTCTCTTTGGCTGAGCCAGGGACTGAGCCTGGGTCTGCCACATACAAGGCAAGTACCCTACCATCTGTGCCATCTCTTGGACCCACATTTTATTTATTTATTAGTTATTCAATTTATTTGTTATTTTATTTTTTGGGGAAATCATCTCAATCTCAGGAAAACAGAATAACTGACCTCCCTACCCCAGCGTACTTGCTAGTTTCTGATGAAATGCTCAGCTATATAATAGCTTATGCATTAAAAGTTGCAATCAAACTTTAAACCATTTTTCACACTAAGTAAATAGAATTTAAAGAAGTTATTATTTTGTATGCAATTGTCATAAAAATGTCATTTGGAGGTTTTTTATTTTTGTGAGCTCAAAATTTTATAAGGTAGGCTCATATGCTGTCCGAGCCCATGTGCTGCTTGTGACTCTGTGGCAGAGCACATGTGGTGCCCGAACACCTGTGTTGCCTGCATCTCCCCTCTTGAGATGTATACTTTTCTTATCTAATGCTGGGATGTGTGTAGGAGAAGCCCACGTTTGCCTTGAGAACCTTACTCTCTCCATTTCTTTCCCTCCTTCCTCACCTTCAAAAACCTCCAAATAAGATCTGTTATGCTTCAAAAAAAATTTTTTTTTATAAAATATTTTCAACGGCTATTTCCTAAAGCACATTGCTAATGACATGTATAATGCGGTGGCAGGTGGAACTATGGAAAAAAGGTACTTTTCCTCTCATTGAGTGATAAACATAATGAACAAAAGCTAAGTAAAAAAAAATGGTATCATTATTTGAAGTGGAAAAAATCAGTTCTCTAATGTTTTGTTTGTGCTAACTGCCTTTGAGGATACATTCTTAAATATTCTTTAGCTGTGCTATTGAAAAAGATTTATATGTGAAAAGTCTTTTTGAGTCTTTACAGAAGATTGCTTTCCTTCATTATAATTTTTTCTAATTCTGGCGTATTTCATAAAAATATAATATATTGAAAAAATGAAATCACTGATTAAAATTCCTGAGAATGAAAAATATATCAGATTTGTGCTTACCAGAGAAAGAGGGTGAAAGTGGGAGAATTAGATAAACATTATTGAAATATTCTGATTTTCAGTTATAAAATAAATATAAAATAAATAATTACTAGAGATATTAATATTAATACTGACATTGGTGATATGATAGCAAATGTTTTAAAGATTATAGATCCTTGTTCTATTATAAGAACAAAACTCGCTCTTTCTTTCTCTCTCTTCTCTCTTTTTCTGGAGAGAGCTCCATGAAATGATGGATGATTTTTTGTTTTGTTTTGGTGGAGGTGCCCATCTAACATCAGGGATTTAATCTAGGACTTCCATATACAAACCATGTACTTCAACCCTTTGAGCTATCTCCCTAGGTCCATAGGCTATATTTCTGGTTTTTGTTTACTTTTTTTCTGTGGTACCAGGCATCTAATTAGGGACTTGTGTGTGCAAGGCTCTACTACCAAGTCACTTTTCTGGCCTGAGGTGATGAGTTATTAGTAAAATTTATGGTGGTAATCATTTTGTAGTTGATGTAGATCAGGTCATTAAGCTGTACACCTGAAACTCAGGCAATGCTGTATGTACATCATATCTCAACAAAATTGAAGAAAAGAAAAAGATACAAATAGAAAGTTAATTATCAAAAGCACTTTGTGAAACCATAGGAAAATGGGCATTGATTTCTGCCCCCAGTTCCTGGCAGTGAGCTCCTGAAACTTGTCATTTCTTGGGTGAGAAATGGAGATTCTATTCTAATGAACCCTGGGTGGTCTTGTGCATGAGGCCTAGTTATTTGGAAGACCCAGCCATAATTTGAAGCTTGCAAGTTGCAAGTTTCATCCCTGGCTTCTATTCTGCTGGAGAATTGGCGGAAGGGCTGAAAATGAGGTTAATGATCGACCATGCCAATGTGAGGAAGCCTCCACAAAACTTCCAACAACTTGGGGTTTGGAGAGCTTCCAGGCCAGCAAGTATATCCTCAGCAGGAGGGAGAGGTCTCGCTCCCAGTTCCACAGAAACAGAAACAAATTGTGCTCCAGCCTCTCCCAGACCCACTCGTAGTTTTCTGTCTGTCTTCCTCTGGCTGTTCATCTGTATCTGTTACCAAATCCTTTAATAAACTCGTAAACATCCGTAAGTATTTGCCTGTGAATTCTGTGAGCTGTTCTAGCAAATGAATTGAACCTGAGAAGGAAAACTTGGCTATGTAGTCAGGTCAGCAGAAGTTATGAGTAAGTTGGGGATTTGCTACCTTCATGTAAGGGCAGGTCTGAGGGTCAGAGTTCTGAAACTGTGGGAGTTGATCCTCTCTCCTAGAAGACAATGTCAGAATCCAGTCAACTTGGAGGTCACCCAACTGGTATTTCAGAGTTTTGCGTGTGTGTGTGTGTGTGTGTGTGTGTGTGTGTATTTAAACCTGCATTTATTTGGTGACTAAGTATAGTGTTTGTTTATAAGTATAGTGTTTATGTATGTAGGAAAAGAAACTCAGGGAAAAAGTATACAGTAGGGAAGAACTGGGATTTCCTTATATGAAAGAAGAAAAAAAAAGGTTATTTTTTCCCCCCATTAAACGTGCTTTGTTTTCTTTCTTAAAAAAAAAGTTTTAATAAATGAAAATAATTTAACTATAGTATATGCTTATACATCCATAATTTTAACCCAACTATCACAGCAGACTTAGTGATTTAGTACAGGGAACAAATTAGACTAGTAAGAGAATACATAAGATATTCTTTTATTCTTTTTTTGTTTGTTCTTTTGGGCCACATCCTGTGGTGCTCAGAGATTACATCCTGGCTCTGTGTTCAGGGATCACTTCTGGCATTGCTCAGAGGACCATATAGGGTGCCTGCCTGGAACTGTACCTGGATCAACCACAGGCAAGGCCTGCCAGCTATACTATTTCTCTGACCCTTCCCGTATTCTTTTCTGTATCTCTTATCCCAACTGATTTTTTAAAAAGATGCATTTAGTATTTTGTCTGTCAACTTATTTTCCCCCTAAATTTTTCTTTTTGATAATTGCAACTTTAGTTAAAAACTTCAGAATCTCTTGTCTTTGCAATAATTATAAAAATAGCATCACTATGCCATTATTTTCTTTAATCACATTTTTTGGAGCATGCTCTTTAATTGAGTTCTTTTTAAAGGCACACTTATTTTGACTATAGACTTAAAGTTCAATATCATTTGTCTGTGTTCAAGCTCTTGTATTAGATTCACAGTGTTTCGACATGTTTGTAGCTTTCATTCCTGTTTATTGTAATGCTGGGGATCATACATGCAAATCAGGTGCTCTGCCATTGAGTCACATCCCTGGTATATATTTTTTTTAACATTATTTTATTTATATAGTAAAGTGACATTTTCTTATGGGATGTTTGGTTTATGTACCTAGTAACCATAATTATGATTGATTTATAAGGCTTTCTTGTCTTTTTCATAAATCAGGATGAGAGTCTTGCTATATTCTTTTTGCTATAAGGACTGATAATTTGAATTCTATTGTTTGTTATGCGGTTTTATTCCCTAATAAAGAATTTTGCTTTCTTCACTGAAGCAATCTAGAACAGCATGTAAAATCTCAAAATCTGGTTTATGCTGCTAAAGAAATATGAACCCTAATGTTGGGTTTTCTAGCTCAATAATAGGAATGGTAAAGGGGTAAAAGACTAAGAAGCTAGGGCAGTATATCTGTCTGCCTGAAGAACTTTTTATGTGTGATTCATTGTCATATTCTTCCTCAATTCGGAATTAAAGGAAAATTTTAGCATCTCTTTAAGAGATGCATCTCATTAGTTGAAAGGGTGTGTGTATGCACACACATGCATGCATGCATGTATGCGTGCAGAAGCTTCTTTAATGTCATTCTAGGCCCATTACTCATTCAATTCCCTAACCTGACTCTAAGGAGAGGGCATTTTGGAGAAGGAATGTTCCAGATTTTCAGTTGTGAGAGACATTTTATTTTATGCTTCTTGGGATTACGTTAAGTATGTTGTAAGCAGGGCAGAAATATTTTTAGATAAAATTAAATATATGATCTTGTATTTTAATTTATAGTTAGGGAGCATGATTGCAATAGTGTTTAACATTTATGATATTGATGTATAAGATTACTGCATCCGACCACTATCAGAGGTCCAGTAGCCCTCCTGATTTTATGATTTTAAACAAAAATACAATAACCATTTATGGTGATAGAATATATATTAATTTTAGTTTTAAATGAACTGAAAGTGGAAAACAAGTTCACTTGCATGAATTAACCATATTCTTTATGGTTTTTATAGCAATTCTATGAAAAGCAAATACAATAGAGATGATTCCATTGTGAATTACACTATGATCATTTGCATTTAATGAATATAAATCTATTATTAGCTGAGATGGGCTTTATTGATTTCTTGTAAATCTACAGTGTGCCTCATGAAAATAAGGGAAGGGGTCAAATTTGTGATCGTCATTTCAGTATATACTTTAGAAATGGCTAAAAACATAAATTCATAATATGAAAGTTGCTTTGCAACATTATTTTAAAAATCGCCTTATGCAATTAATGACACTTAGAGTGTGAACATGTATTGTATATCCTAAGGCCTACCTCGCTTTCTGATGATTTTCTTTCATAGAGCTTCATGGAGTCAGTGCTTTTATCAGTTAGGACGTTGCATATTGAAACAAAAACTGTCTCCAAAGGTTCATGTTTGAGACTTTTTTTTTAAATAAAAAAAAGCAGGGACTTTTAATGAACTTAGTTTAAATTGTGACCTTGTTTTATCCTTCTTCCTTTTTGTGCCTTTGGCTTACATTTCTTGAGCTCTGCCTTGAACCTCTGGGACAGGCTCCCCCTTCCCTTTGCCAACTACACTTTCAGTCAGACTTCCAGGGTCCTGCCCTCTTTTGAGCTAAGAATGGGTCTGGACTAACCTCTTTCCCAGTTATTCTGCAGCCATGTGTTTGCTTCTGAACCGATCCAACTGACCTAAAGGTGCCCCAGGGAAACCAGTAAGAAGCTTGTCCTTAGTACTTCTGGCATGAAGCTCTGTGAACCACAAAGAGTGCCTGTGTTTCATTTTGCTTCCTGATCTTGGCTGTCTCTTTTATTTATTAAAGCACGCCTCTTGTTAAGGTTTTTTTTTCCATCTTTTTTTGCTTTAAACTTCCCGGGGAAATTGACTGAAGCTAGTATATGCCATAATCCAGAAATTTAGATATACAGCATCTGAGGATTCCTGGCTTTTCTTTTCTTTTCTTTTCTTTTCTTTTCTTTTCTTTTCTTTTCTTTTCTATTGAATCACCGTAAGATAGTTACAAGCTTTCATGTTTGGGTTATAATCACACAATGATCAAACACCCATGCCTCCGCCAGTGCACATTCCCCAAGACCAATATCTCCAGTATAACCCCCTTTCCCATCATCCCCCTGCCTCCATGGCCGACGATATTCCCCATAATCTCTCTCTCTACTTCTGGGCAGTACAGACACTGAGAGATGATCATGTTTGGTCCTTTATCTACTTTCTGCACACATCTCCCATCTCGACTGATTCCTCCAGCCATCATTTTCTTAGTGATTCCTTCTCTATTCCAGCTGCCTTCTCCCCTTTGCTCGTGAGACAGGCTTCCAGCTATGGGGCAGTCTACCTGTTCCGTGTATCTACTATCCGTAGGTGTCGATTCCTGCCATTTCTAACCATTCTCTTTATGTGTACTTGGTTCTTTGACTTTAAAATTTTTTTTGTGCCACTGTGGTTTGAAAAGTTATTAATGGTAGGGTTGTTAATAGTAGGGCTTCGTGCATTATACTCCAGCACTACACCCTCTGCTTTGTCCTCCCCACATCCCATTCTCACCCTTTCCCCATCTTCCAACTGAAGACTAGTTCTTCCTTTCTGTTGCCTTTATTTTTGGGCTATTCTTGGTGGTGTTCAGGACGTACTCTTGGTCCTATGCTCAGCAATCAGTACTGGTGGGCTCGAGGACCATATGGGGTATTGGAATTGAACCTGGGTCTGTCAGCTGTGTGCGAGACAAACACCTTACTTGCTGCACTCTCACTTTGGCCCCTCACCGCATTGCCTTTGAGCATTTATCCTGCTGTTTCTTTATACCTCATGTATGAGAAAGATCAGTTTGTGTCTGTATCTCTCCTTCTGACTTGGATGCAGCATGGTATTCTTCAAATCCATCTATGTAGCAGCAATTGCATGATTTCATCTTTTTTTTTCTTTCTTTTTGAGTCACACCCGGCCATGCACAAGGGTTACTCCTGGCTCTGCACTCAGGAATTACCCCTGGCGTTGTTCAGGGGACCATATGGAATGCTGGGAATTGAACCCTGGTCGGCCACGTGCAAGGCAAACGTCCTACCCTCTGTGCTATTGTTCCAACCCCGATTTCATCTTTTCTTATAGACGAGAAGCGTTCCATTATTGTATATATATTGTAGTTTCTTCATTCATCTGGTTCTTTCATCTTGTTTTGTCATAATACATTTTGCCATGACTATCGAGAAATGTTTATCTTACAGCATATGCAGTTTTTTTTCTTTTCTTTTTTTTGAACTACACCTGGCATTGTACAGGGGTTACTCCTGGGTCATGCACTCAGGAATTACTCCTGGCGGTTCTCGGGACTATGGGATGCTGGGAATCGAACCTGAGTCGGCCTTGTGCAGGGCAAACACCCTAACCGCTGTGCTGTCACGCCAGCCCCAAGCGTATGCATTTTTTTGGTGAAGTTGGTGGAGGAGGGATTGGGTCTACATCCCGCAGTGCTTAGGGTTTATTCCTGACTGACATTCCTCATCAGGAGTCACCCTGGCGGTGTTCAGGGACCACATGTGGTGCTGGTATCTAACCAGGGTTGACTAAAGTGTCTTCAAGGAAGCCAAGTGCTTAACCTCCTGTATTCTGCAGCCCCTCAGCCTTTGAATTTTTGACAGCAGTTGGTTGTCATCATTAGTTTGTGGATTATACACACATTAAAGTAGAGGAAGAACTGGGAAGAAATATTAAAGAAATATATAGAAGTTTTGCTTCTCAGAACTTAATGTATTCACTTTTTTTTCTTTTGGGGATGATCTTTCATGAATGAACTTGGATCAATTTCTTGTGAAAACTTGTCTTAAACTTTTTAATTTTTTTTTGTTTTTCGGCCACACCTGCCAATGCTCAGGGGTTATACCTGGCTCAGCACTCAGGCATTGCTCCTGGTGGTGCTTTGGGAACCATATGGGATGCTGGAGATTGAACCTGGCACGACTTGTGTACAAGGCAAGCACTCTAACTGCTGTAAAATCTTTTTGGCCCCTTAAATTCTTTTTTCAAAAAGAAACACAGTTAGGGGTCTGAGTGCTAGTACAGAGAGTAAAATGCTTCCTTTGCAAGCAGCTGAGCTGGGTTCAATCCCTGCCTGGCCCACTGTTTAGTTCCCTGAGTCCTGCCAGGAGTGATCCCTGAACACAGCTGTGTGTTGTCTTACCCCTCCCCCTCAAAAAACACACACAAACGTGTGTGTGCCCACAGAGGCACACAGTTGACTGAAGGCTGCACATATTTTTTTCACAGTGCTCACACACTTGGTTGTGGTGTTTTCCAGGCGTGCCGCTGCTCTTAGCTGTGGTGCTCAACACACTTGTTAGTTACACTGCTTGGGGGTTTTCTGCTTTGTTGCAGTGCTTCAATGTTTTTATAGTTGCAGTGTTTGCTGAGAGTTGCACCCTTTAGTTGTGGTGCTCACACAGACTTGTGTCGTGTGGCGTGGCTAAGAGTTTACACTGGTTGTGACACTTGCGCTCCCAGCGGCAGCCCTCTGGGGTTGCCCTTAATGTATCCTGGCTCCATGAGCACAAGGCAAGTGCTTTGACACCGAGTCATCTGCCTTTTACCAGGCTTAAATCTTTAAAAACCTGTTTAAGGCAGCCAAAGAAAGGGACAATTCATTTTATGTTTATGTACTAGACACTCCCTTCTGTTCCCTGGGAAGAGTCTTCTGTGCCTCTCTGATGCTGTTTTGTTTATGTTTGATAACTTCCAAAAAAATACAGCTGGAGGACTGTTTCTGTAGGGATCACCTCTGTAGGGATCACAGGGTGTAAGATGTTTTGTGTCTCTGCTTGGTCAGAGAGGATGCAGTTGCAGACCGAGTGCTAATTATCCCTGCGACAAAGCAGGTTAATATTGGGGAAAGAGAAGGTAGTGCATGGTGTGCTTAGGTTATTACTTGGATATAGAAGCAGTTTTTCAACATGAGAGTCGTGTGTGTAGAACTCCAGCCGCAGCTTCAGGATGTAGCCTTGCCACTGTTTGATTTGGGACGGGGATCATCGAATAAGCGTGAACTGGTAAGATCTGCACGTGCTAAATAAGTATTTTTATGCTGACTGGATTCTGCTTATGCTGCTTCTCCCGGAAGGGAGCATAAAATGAGGCCCCCATAACCATGCCACCGGACTCTGCACCAAGCTGTTTTCACTCAGGGCGCCCCAGAGGGGGTGGGTGAGAGCCCTCGCTGTCCCAAGAGACCCAGCCTCAGAAGCCAACCTCCACTACCCAACCGCCACCATGCTCTAGGCGGCTTTCCACATGCCTCACATATGAGTGAATATATTCCTGGACACATCTTTAGATACTCCCTACCCATTTTCCATAGTTACCATATCATATTTGATGGGGTTCAGACAGTAGGCAACAAATCATATATATAGCCCAGCAAACTACTGAGAGTATCCCGCCCACACAGCAGAGCCTGGCAAGCTTCCTTTGGCGTATTTGATATGCCAAAACCAGTAACTATAACAGGTCTTATTCCCCTGACCCTGAAAGAGCCTCCAATCATTGCGAAAGATGAGTAAGGAGAGGCTGCTAAAATCTCAGGGCAGGGACTAATGGAGATGTTACTGGCACCCACTTGAGTAAATCAATGAGCAACAGGATGATTATGATACAGTGATACAGTGATGCTTTGTATCCCTGAACTGTAGGTACTTTCTTATGGGAATGTAAACTAAGTCTTTCTTTCTTTCTTTCTTTCTTTCTTTCTTTCTTTCTTTCTTTCTTTCTTTCTTTCTTCTATTTTGTTTTTTGATTTTTGGGCCACACCCAGTGGTGCTCAGGGAACCATATATGATGTCCCCTCCCACCCCCCACCCCCACCCTCTTTCACTTTTGAAAGGGACAGGACAGGGATCAATAGTTTATGTCTGTACTGGCGTGAGACTCAACCATGAACATTTTCTTAAAAACAAAGCAAAACATGGGGATTAGTGGAGAACCTTGGGATTGAAATTGTAATGTCTATTCCTCTGTAAAAAGCCAGAGGAGAGAATTTTTGTAAAAGGGAAGCTCCTGCAATCCCCAGCCCTCTCCACAGAGGAGTGAAAAGTTCATTTAAATGAATTTTAATTTACGCTAAATTAAGAGCAACAACAGGAAATGTTATTTGGGTATGCCATTCAGAAAATTCAGGGGCCGGGTAGTTTGCCCTGGAATGAGTTTGCTCGTGGTAGTTGCCAAGGGGACCTCCTGTCTCTTTCAGTGGCTGGTTTTTGTTTGTTTTTAAGCTTATAGATGTGATTTTAGTTGAGAGCGCAAACTTCCTATGTGTGGGAAGAGGTGGAAGCGGTAAGTAGGGAGGGACTCTGATAGGATCCGAGTAGTTGTTCTTCTTGTTGAAGCCACTCTATAATGGTTGTCCTCAAAACACAGTAAGAATTAGTTGAACCAGAGTAGTTGCAAGGTTGACTAGACATGCATCTCTAAACTCTTTTTTTTTAATTTTTTTTTTTTATTTTTAGTGAAACACCATGAGGTACAGTTGTAGATGTACAAATTTTTGTGCTTGGGTTTCGATTACACAATGATCAGATACCCATCCCTCCACCAGTGCCCATTTTCCACCACCATGGATAATATCCCTCCCACCCCCATCCCTCCCATCTCACCCTGCCTCTGTGGCAGGGCAATCCCTTGTGTTCTCTCTCTTCTTTTGGCATCTCTAAACTCTTGAGAAGTAGCAGAACAGCTTCAGTTTGCTAGCAGCATGTTTGTTAGATTACACAGCAACTCTTTTATCTCTTAGTTCTTGGCAGAAGATTTTCCCAAACTACGTCTTGGGATCTGATTGCTCTTGTGAATTTGAGACCCTCATATCCATCCCTTACTCTGTTCTCCAAGTGAATATTCTGTCAAGATTTCAGATTTTCTTAATTCTCTTAAGCTTAATGTATTTTTTTTTTAAAGTCTTTTTGTTTTGGGACCAAATCTGGTGGTGCTCAGTGACTACTCCTGGTTCTGCACACAGAAATTATTCCTGGCGGTTAAATCTTAGTGTTTTACTGGGGCCGATTCCTCAGCCACCTTGGCTACCATATTGTGTTTAATCTCTTCCAGACCCCTGCCATAGGTTGGGAGGTCCTGTCATGGTCTACCAATTGCGTGCTGTTATAAGAGACTTTCCCTAAGTTTGTGCGTTTGCTCATTTCATTGTTGCCTTAACCAGTTTCATCATCTTCAACATCAGTCTTTCAACATCATCAAAGACTGTGCCATTGTCCACGCTTGTTCTGTCTTTGTTATAAGCTTTAATACAGAAATCCACTTAATACTTTGTAAATCATGAGCTGAAGCATCATGCGTCCTTCATATGCAGTCTCAGTGCACTATTGCCAAAGATGACCGAAGAGATATCATGTTTTTCACATGGTATTATCTTTTACTCTCACTTCCTTCTCAAACTCATTTTATACACTTCCGCCAAACAAACCAGATCACTACTTTTTTTAAATATATATTTTATATCTCCTGAATATTACTTGATGTTCCTCTTTCTCCTCTACATTCCCACTGCCCCCTGGGAAGAGAGGGCTCCCAAATGGTTCTCTGGAGACCCAAGCACTTCTCCCCTTGGTTCCCAGCTACCTGCTACAGAATACGAGGATGCAGTGCTGGTTGGCCTCCACCTTTGGTGCCAGAATTATCCAAAGGGCCTCTGGGGCTGCCTCTCAAGATTCTTGGATGGCCATGTGATGCTAGGGAATCACACGAGGGTTAGTCATGAACAAGGCATTTCCATATACTCCCATTCTAGTGCTTTCCTCCAGTTTTTCTTTATCTATCCAGACATGCCCCTATTCTCTCTTTTTTTTTTATCCTTGAAGATGTTTTCCTTCAAGTATTCTGTTTTTTTTTTGAAGCATTCTTTAATACTTTTAGTTGTAATCAATTTCTCATTCCACTGCAGTAATAGTATGTGTATGTATCTATGTATTTTTTCCACTATTTTGTGTCACTCAGTATATATGGTAATATAAAGGTTGAATTTACTGTGTAATTTTGACTGAATATTCTATTGATTTCCCCCTCCCCCATATGATATTATTTTGGTTCAGAAAATAATATATTTTAGCAGTATGCCTTATTAAGAAACCAACACTTCCAGTCATTTTAGGAACCCCCAGTCACAGGAATTCAAGTAAAACATAGTCACTGCCCATGCAGTTTCTTTTTCTTTCTCTGTCTCCTTCCTTCCTTCCTTCCTTCCTTCCTTCCTTCCTTCCTTCCTTCCTTCCTTCCTTCCTTCCATCCTTCCTTCCTTCCCATGACATCATTATGAATTACAAAGTTACAAAGATTGGTTGAGTTTCAGGTGTGTATTCTTCCAACACCAATTCCTTGATTGTGTCTCAGGAAATCAAATACCTAGGAATCAGTTTAAGTAAAGAGGTGAAAGACCTATAACAAAGAAAACTGCAGAACACTACTTCAAGAAATAAAGGCGGACACAAGAAAATAGACGCATACCCCTTGTTTATGAATTGAGAGTATTAATGTTGTCAAAATGGCAATATTCCCCAAAGCATTGTACAGATTCACTGAAGTCCTTATAAGGATACCCATGATATTTTTCAAAGAAATAGATCTAACACTCCTGAAATTTATATGGGGTGATAAATTAGCATTCTACCTTAACTGTGTCCTATATCTTCTGATCTTACTAAGTATAGTGGGTAGGGCTTTTGCCTTGCATGTGGGTGACCTGAGTTTACTCCCTGGCATCCCATATGGTCCCCCAACCCTCGCAGGAGTGATCCCTTAGTACAGGATCAGGAGTAAGCCTGACACCTTTGGGAATGCCCCCCCTCGCCCCCCAAGAAACAAAAACAAAAAATAGAAAAGAAAGAAGTAAAGAAATGGTATCAGTACATTATTATCCCCATTTCTATTTTTAGCCACTCTCCCTTTTTTCTCTTTTAATTGAAATATTTTTCTCCCAGTTTTATTGAATTATGGTGGACAAAACAATGTACTAGTTTAAGGTATATGTTGTACTGATTTGGTATGTGTATATATTGTAAAATAATTACCTCAAAAAGTTTAGTTGCATTAATCACTGTGTTATGATTCTTTTTCTTATGATAACAACTTTAATTAAATTAAGTAGTTAATTTTTTTTTTTTCGTGTGGGAAGAGGGAACACTTGACATTTGTCAGGGCTATTCTTGGTACAGTACTCGGGAGCTGCTCTGATGGTACTTGGAGATCATGTTGTTCTGGACTCCTGTGTGCAAAGCAGGTCCTCCAGTCCTTTGAGCCATCTCTCTAGTTGCTGATAAGAACGTTTTTTTTATATCTACTCTTAGCAACATTCAAATATATAGGATATAACTTTATTACCTTTTAGTTTACTTTTAATGCTTTTTAAAATTTTTTGTTTCAATATTGTTTCAATAGGTTTTTGCACTATAGTATTTCAACTACAGTGACCATGCTGTATAATCTATTAAGAATTTATTCTGGTTATCTCATAGCTGGAAGTGTATACCTTTTGACCACCTTCATCTCTTTCCCTCTGTTATTCTGCTCTCTTCATCTTGCATATTTTGTGTATCTGTAATTTTTTTTCTTGTTGTTGATTTTGGTTCTACATATCAGATCAAACAGTATTTATCTTTAAAATTTACAAAAAATATTGAGGCATTGTGATTTTACATGACTGTTGATGGTATCTATATTCATAAACCACTCCAGCATCACACTCACCACCAAGGTCCCAATTGCCTCCACCATTTCAACTTCCCATCCCGACTCTAAGCTAAATTCTTGGACCAACTATTTAGTTCCATGCAGTATTTATCTTTTATTGCCTGTCCCATTTTACTTGCATAATTCCCTAAAAATTCCATTTCATTACAGATGTTAGTATGTCTTTATTTATTTTTTGCCTTTTTTTGGGGGGGGGCGGGGAGACACACTCGGCAATGCACAGGGATTACTCCTGGCTCTGCACTCAAATTATTCCTGGCGGTGCATGGCCACGGCAAGACAAACGCCCTACCCGCTATACTATTGCTCCAGCCCCAGTAGATCTTTCTTAATGACTGCACAATATTACATTTTACACACACACACACACACACACACACACACACACACACACCTCACATTTTACATTTTATTTAATTATCCAAAGAACATGTAATTTGTTTCCATGTTTTTAATGTTGCAAACAGTATTCCAGTGGGGAGTAGGGAGGTAGTTTGGGTGAGGGGTGTATACCTTATGCTAAGGTTCCCAAGTGTTGTTCTCCATACCACATGGCCTTAACTGTAACCCCTTGTGCAGGTCTAGAGATTCCCAGAGTTCTGCCAGGCACCACTGATTTCCAGAGGTGTTGCATCCCCAGGATTCAGTATTGAACTGTCATCTGGCCTGGTAGAATATTGCAGAGTGGCTCGTGGGCTGCTTGTGCATTTCATTGCTCAGGAGGCTGCAGTAAACAAAAATCAAATTATGCAATAAATAAGGGGGTGCAGCTATCTTTGAGAGAATGTTTTCTCCCCCACTCTTTGGCTAAGTAGCCAAAAGTATAGTTGTTGAAGCACATGATAATTATATTTACTATTATTTTGGGGGATTCTCTTTTTCATTGTGGCTATCAAAGTTTACATTCCCACCAGAAGTATCTAAAGGGCTCCCTTTCCTCCACATTCCTGACAACACAACATTATTTCTTGGGGTGCAATCTCATTGTGGTTTTGATGTTCCCTAAGGATTTTTAGGTATGAAGGAAGCAGGTTTTATGATCTGTTGACAGTTTGTATGTTGTATTTGAAGAAATATTCATCCCCCTCTTTTTTTGTGGTGTCAGGAATCTAATCCTAGGACTCATACATACAAGGTGGTCCTAAATTTCAGTCTTTTTTCAACTTTAAAACATACTTTTGACATATACTGGCAGAAGATTTATCTTAGATGCTCAATTTAGTGCCTTAGAGAAACCCTAACTGAAAGGGGACTTTACATTTTAAAGGAGTAAGAATGATGTCTTCTTTAGAGAATGATAAAAAAAAATATAGGTGTGAATTTTGGGGAGATGTTACCTTATTTTTTTGGGAGGGGGCATATCTGGCAATGGTCAGGGGTTACTCCTGGCTTTGTAGTCAGAGATCACTCCTGGCAGGGCTGTAGAGGCCATATGGGATGGCAAGGAATGAACCCAGGTTGGCCTGTGCAAGGCAAGTGCCCTACCCACTGTGATATATTTCTGGCCCTGAAGATGTCACCTTTTAAGACAAAGGTAGACAGAACTGCTTAGAATAAATTAGGTGGTGATTTTAACACTGATATTGAGAAAATTTTCTACTTCATCTGAACCATAGCTGCCTCTTTTATTATATTGTTGCAAGTGATATGAGATGACGTAGCAATTATTATAACAACAATAAGGATAGTGAGGAAGTGATAGAACCATGTCAAATTGATTAATAAGGTCTTTTTTTAAAATTACCTGCCAGTGATTTACTCATTACCAATTGATGAGGGAATCTTATGATTGGATTTGAGCATAGTAGAAATAATTGCTTAAACTATTTTATGCAAGTACCAAAAAATAGTTCATATTATTGCTAATTCTGAAAAATAATACACTTAGTGTTTTTCATTAGTAGTGAAACCCCTAAAATATTCCCCCTTGGCAAGGTTTTTAATTACTTTGCTATACACAGTGGTGCTTAGGACTTACTCTTGGCTCTGTGGCTCAGGGATCACTCCTGGCAGTGTTCTGGGGACTATATTGAATATTGAACATGGGTCAGCTGTGTGTAAGGCAAGCATTCTATCTGCTGTTCTACTTATATGTTCCCCACCCCTATCCGTTTTTGGTTTCACACAAATCACTGTATCACTGTATCACTGTCCTCCTGTTGTTCATGGATTTGCTCGAGCGGGCCCAATAACATTGTGAGACTTGTTACTGTGTTTGGCATATCGAATTGTCATGGGTAGCTTGCCAGGCTTTGCCATGCGGGTGAGATACTCTCGCTAGCTTGCTGGGCTCTCCGAGAGGGGTGGAGGAACCGAACTCTGGTCGGCCATGTGGGCTGCGTGCAAGGCAAACGCCGTACCCACTGTGCTATCGCTCCAGCCCATACTGGAAAAAAGTACTAACATATTCAGGAAAGTCATGCATCCCCTCAATTGGAAAAAGTAGCTCCAAACTTACCTGGCTGAAGAAACACCTTTGGCACTTTTATTGACTGTTAATATGTTACTGTGACATTCTTTAGCTCCCTATACATTTCTCAGATGTTGATACTTGGTATCTTTTGTGAGGTCATCAATGGCATTATCTAGAAGAAAGAATCAATGATTCTAAGCTAAAGTCATTAAACCACAAAGCTCACATCTAACTGCCAAACTGCTGTCTCTGTGGGGGTGGTGGCATACACATTACTTAAGTAACTAGAACTAATTTTTAATATTCTGTTCCTATTTGTGAGTGGCAGCCAGTTAGCCTGGAGCTATCATGCTCTCTCAGCTTCTAGAATTCCTCTGGTATGATAGACTCATATGTGAACATCTATAATAATACTGGGAGTGGTGATGCTAAGCCATGACAAGTAGGTGCCTTCCAAGTTAGTCAAGATAAAAAATTCACTATCAGACAGTCTTGCGCATAAGATTTTACATATGGTTGGCTGAAAGATGAATCAAGACCTCTAACATAGCAAATGTTTGGAAAGGGGATGGTTGATGTGGAAGGGGCAGGAAGTGAACAATTTTGCAGCAGCAGAGATTGTAGGCATATAAAATACTTTTCTGGTGAAACTCTTTTTTGGGGGGTTGTGTGGGGGAAATCAAAGAATTGAGGGTTCGTAGGACTGGGTGGATGATCGAGGCATATTTCACAGGACTGGGATCTTCTTAGTCTATTGTCCAGAAAGGCATGATAATTTTAGTAAGAAATGGGTCTTAGAAATTAGAAAATTTTCAGAGGAAATGAGATCAGTACATAAACAAAATTTTAAGAAATGTCAACTTTTGCTATTAATTTTTTTATAGTATATCAGAATAAATTTTCTGAAGAATTGTATTTATCCACTGCATTCAAATTATTTGATTTGGGATGGTTATGTAAAAGATTTTATCTATCCAGTGTAGACTCAAATATTTTAATTAATGTAGTTTATTTTGTAATATTACGTGGTCTTTCGTGCTTGGCATGAAAATGGAATTCAAACACTTTTGTAGTGGCACATATTAAGCACCTTTTTGTCTATAGAAGGAGAAGGTGTGTTGTTCAGGCAAGTCAGAGTTCCACCTAGTCAGAGAATGGGCTGGTGGTTTTCCAGGAAGATGTCTGTGTACCAACGGCTATAATGAATGATATTTCTAGGCGTGTCACATTGCTTAATATCAGCTCTAAGATAATGATCCTTTTGTCTTATTTTACAGAATAAAATCTAGTTAAGTTTTGGGGTGGGTGTTCCATTTGTATGTAATTTTTTTGGTGTGTGTTCTGAAAAATAAAGTGTCAAGAAACCTTCAAAATTTCCATTAGTCCAATAGTGTATAGTGAATGAAATTTCTAGACATGTCACATTGCTCAATATCAACTCTAAAATATTTATTCTTTTGTCTTGCTTACCAGAATAAAAGCTGCTAAGTTTTTTGGTGGGATTTCCATTTTTATGCAACTGTATTTTTATTTCTGAAAGATTAGTTGTCAAGAAACCATCAAAATTTTCATCATTCCAATAGTGGGATAATTCTTAGAGAGTGTGAAAAAGTCAAGGGCTAATACAGTGCAAACCTTTATTTGGAAAATACAGTGAGCACGGAAGAGTGCTTGGTCTGCATGTTTCCCCAGGAAACCGTTGTAATGCAGCTCTGGTTAGGAGAAAACAATTTTGCATTGTTGAACCTATCACTTCGCGAAGGGGTCAAGGTATTGCTTCTTTGGCTCTTTTAGTAAAGAGTCACTATTTTAGATATAGAAACATAAGTGTGTTGGCTTTGGCTTTTAGTGAGAACTTCTTTAAAAATAGGAAAACTTGGGAATCGGCTGCATTGTACTGTCATTGGAATTAAACCCTTGCCCAAGACCCTGAGTCAGTTCATTGACACAGGCAGTGACACAAGACTTCTAACAGGTCTCTGTGTGGAGGGGATTAGCAGTTGAAAAAAAATGCAAGTTCAGCATGCAGTTTTGTCAGGTTCTTTTTGACTTCATATTGTTTATATATCTCATTTTCTCTTAATTTGCTATTCACTTAAAATTCCTTTTGTTAGCTAACATTTATGTGGTGAATTCCTGTCTAGGTTTTTTGTGTGTGTATTGTTTTGAATTGTGACATTCAAAGTAGTATGTTAGTAACTTCCTTGTTCTGTGTTTTCTAGTTTAGCAGAGTTTTATGTTCTCTATAGTCTCTTTATTATTGTGATTGTTATGTGGTAAAGTCCCAATTAACATTTTTGTTTCCTTTCCTTTTCCTTTATAGGCTAAGAAATGGCATTTCAAAAGGCAGTGAAAGGGTCCATTCTTGTTGGAGGAGGTGCTCTTGCAACTGTTCTTGGCCTCTCTCAGTTTTCTCATTATAGAAGAAAGCAAGTAAGTAATCGCATATGTATTGATTATAATACAGCACTTAAATCTATGGAACATATGTATGTTAATGCTTTTTCTTTGTTGTTGTCTTAACTTGACCTGAAAGACACAAATTAAGAATATTGCCAAATTATCCTTGAGAATTATTTATTCTGCTTTTCAAAAAATAACTTTATCAGAAAGTATTATATTTTTTTACCCTTATTTTGGCTCTTTGGTTTTAAAAGACTGCTTCATTTGGGAATGCCAGGGTTTGTTCATTCAAGCTTTCCTCATCTAATTCATCCAAGTATCTGGACACCTTCTGTGTTCCTGCCAAAAGTTTGTCTTGTGAGAAGGCAGGCAACTGAGAAAGGAAATGGAAAAGAAAGAGTTTATACAAAGGACCCAACTCTGAATCCTGGTTTTGTTTCTTAAAGGTTTAGTTACTTATGTAGAACTCCTTTATATTGGGTGAACTTTTTAAGTGGGGCATAGGCATGGAAAGTGAGAGTAGCATCAAATTTTCTACTTTAAAGTAGTAATTTAACATTTCATTTTATTTTTTTCCTTTGCACCATATCTTTTCCCTTTATCTGTGCCTTCCTGTAGTTTGAATTGATGCAGGAAATAATTTTGGTGAATCATTTTCTGGGATTGAAATGCTGGTAGTTTCCCCCTGTGCTCAGTCTCCTGCTCACTCTCCCTCATGCCATTAGGACATTTTGTGCTACAACTAGGTGGAACATTTCCCGTTCAAGACATGGAGGTAAAGGAATTTGGAAAGTATTTTCTGTACTCTGTGAACTACTTATTTTCTACATTTCTTTGAGAACCTTTAAGCTGTGAATTGACTTGAAACTTTTTTTTTCCCCTGTTAACCTGGCAGTGGCTTGGAGCAGATGTCGCTTAGAGTCCCAAGTGTCTAATAAGAAATGCTACTTTAAAAATGCATTTTTAATAATGTAATTTGCTGACTTACAGTTTTAAAAAGATTTTTATTAGATGCCCATGTTTTAATGCGTCCTTCTAAAGATGAATGGTGTGGAAATGGTTAGATTTGTCCTTTTCTTTAGAAAAGTTTTTTTTTTTTTTTTCGCTTTTGGGATTACACTCTTTAGTGCTGAAGGCCTATTTTGGGCCCAGTTCTTGGGAGGAATTGCGATGGTAAATAGGGGACCATGCATTGCAGTACAGGGGGTTGAACCCACGAGTCCAGCATGCAAAAAGTGTGCTCCAGCCCTTTAAGATATCCCTGAGGGAGGCCAACAAAATAGCATAGCTGGTAGTAAGGTGCTTACCTTGCACATGACTGACTCTGGTACAATACCCAGCATCCCATATTGTCCCCTGAGCACCACCAGTAGTGATTCCTGAATGCAAATATAGGTGTAACCCCTGAACTTCTCTGAGTGTGGTCCCAAAACAAAACCAGAATATCTTCCAGAACTCATCTTTTTTTTGTTCTTAATTGTGAGTATATTGCATATATTGCAGGTATTTATTTACCACCTTGCTTTTAAAACTCATCAGGCATGTTACACTATTTCTTTAGAAATGTTGAAAATAAATGTGAAAAATTCTTGCCCCTGCTGAGGCTATTTCAGAAGGGCAAATCTGTTTTGAGACGTGGACTTTACGGTTTAGATGACTTTTGCCACATTTACCAGTACTACTTGAAAAACAAAGAAGGTCAAAGGTCATGATATCTAATATATGATGTGTTGTTCCTAAATTTGTACATGGTTTATGTCTGTTAACTACAGTAAGCTTATTCTACCTCAGACTTTACAACTTCACTTTGGACCTAGGCGATTCTATTTAACACATGCATCTTATTTCTCTTTAATAGTTGATCTCATAGAAGGGACAAAATAGATGATACCATCCTCAATCTGAGCCTGAGTGAATTTTGTTTAGCAAAGTCAAGGCAAAAAAACAAAAACAAAACAAAACAATCACGCAGAAGTGCCTGTTGGTTCTGGGACATTGTGTTATCCTCTCCTTCTTAATTGGACATCCTGATCATCCATCCTCATAGAAATGTCAAATAGATAAATCATTTTTAAGTCACTTACAATTTTATTTTTTATTTTTATTTATTTTACATTCAGGGAGCCATACCCAGCAATGCTCAAAGGCAACTCATGTCTCTACAGTCAGGAATTACTCTTGGCAGTGCTTGGGGGACCATATGGGATTGAACCTGGGTCATCCATTTGCAAGGCACTTGCTTTAACTACTATACTGTCTCTCCAGCCCCTTAAGTGACTTACAATTTATGTCTGACAAGTTCTTTTGAGAAAAATCACCATATGCATATTTCAGTCAGTGAGTCGCATAAGATATACTTCCAAGAGTGTGCATTTTTTTGAGTTGTAATTCCTGTCCCTTTAGGCCACTTCCATGAGCATATATATTTTGGGGTAGCAGGTGGGATGTAGCCAAAGGGATTGACAAAACAGAGAAGAAAAAGGGAGGATGGAGGTGGGGGGAATAACTCATTTGAGCCATTGACATAAAATGACCCCAGGCCTCAGCTGTCCTCTTTCAGAAAGTGTCTGCCAATCAGAGTCATTCTGGGCAAAAAAAATTTTCTTGACTCAATAGTCAAGAACAATTTGGCCCTTGATACCCATTCTCTGGCAATGTCCTGTGGACGCTTTGGCTTTAAAATGTGACTGACTAGGCATGCTCCATTTTTCTGCAGAATGATTCTGAAAGTGTTGGCTTGTACAGTTATATTAATTGTATTTTTCTACATTTTCCACATTCTAAGATGTTTCCGGTGGCTCAGCAGACCTCCTTTTGTAAGACTTAGCTGGTCTTGCAAGCCTGTGCTAGTGGTGTAGGAGAAAGCTGGCTGTGACTTCAAGTTCAGGCACACTTTGCTGGCATTCCTGCACTCTCAGCTCTGTCTCCCTGGTCCTTGCTTGTGCTCATTTGATATTCCCGGTACAAAAACTTCCCTCCTAAAATATAGCAGGGGTTGTGTTCTCCTACTGAAGGGCTGGTTTTAGTAGCTGCTGAAATGTCAAAGCACATTAGGGGGCCGGGGAGATGACTCAAAGGACTGAAGTATACGTTATGCATGCAGTAGCCCTGGGGTCTGTTCCTGGAACTATATGGTTCTCTGAGCACCACTGGAGCGGCAACTCCCCCCTCCCCCCACAAATAAATAAAAACATATTTGGTGATAAAATAGTGTTAGAGTATTTAGGTGCCAGGTGAGCTCACAATTGCCTAAATAAACTTTGCAGTTAAAATAATGTCTTTACAAGGACAAAGAGTGAGATATTCAAAGTATATACATAAAATGTGTATACTTTTTTTAGTAAACAGAACACACAATGGAGTCTGATAAGATATGCAACTTTTTGCCAGTTGCTTGCATAAAATCTGTGAGGTGACCAGGAAATAGAGACTTGTGGGGACTGTCACTTCTTGGCAGGTTGGGGTTAGAAGTGATAGCCATGACTTGTTTTATGTTGCCTGTTTTTTTGTTCATACAAGTGAGTGTTTCTTTTTGGTCATTCCTGATGCTGATCAGTGTTTACTCCTTGGTCTATACTCAGGAATCACTCCAAGTAGTGCTCGGTATACCATATGTGGTACCAGGCATTGAACTGGGATTTGCTGCTTGCAAGTCAGGAAGCATCTTACCCACTGTGCTATCTCTGCAGCTCCAAATATCTTTTAATTTTTGTTTTTGGGCCCACACCCAGCTGTGCTCAGGTCTTACTCTCCATTCCATGCTCAGGGATCAAACGTGGAGGCTCTCAGTGGACTTTTTATGGTGCCAGGCACTGAACTGGGTCAGTTGCATGCAAGACAAGTAACATAAACTCAGTAGTATGTCTCTGGCCCCTTATGCAAGCACTTGGTTAACATTTTATCAATTTATCAGTGGTGAACATTGTCTGTTGACTTAGTGAAGCCGAGAGATAAATGTTTTTTTCTTTTCTTTTTCTCTTTCTTTCTTTCTTTCTTTCTTTCTTTCTTTCTTTCTTTCTCTTTTTTTATTATTTTTATTTTTTTGAGCTTGGTAGATTTAGAAAGGGCCATTGATTGTGGTGGAATTGTGGTGGAGGAGAGAACTATCACTATTACTTTTGTTTTTTGAAATTGGTCTATATAAATCTTGGATGTTAATAAAGAATCAGATTGGGGAAAGGAAAGGAATATTGGCTTGCTTATTTTAACCATGTCTACCCTCAAGGGAAGGAGGTTTGTGACCACAAGTGGCATCCAGATACTTAAGCTCGTTCAGTTACTCATAAGATGGCTTTTTGAGTGGGTTTGGAGTAACTTCCTAAAATAATTTTACTTTTCCCTTCTCCTCTGATTTCCTCACCCACAAGGAGGTGAAAAAGTTTCCACAAACTTTTCTTGCTTTTCCTCTCCCCAACCCTGCCATGTGGCAAAGAACAGGGATGAGAGTGGGTTGCCAAAGCATTCTACTGCTCCGTGAGGTCCCACCAAGGAGATAACTCAAGGTGCTTCCTAAGCTTATTTGGAAAAAAAAAATCATCTCTCAGCAACCTCCATCCTCACCCCGCCCCAACATCTGCCTTTTTGGGTTGTTTTTGTTGGAGGGGGCAGACCCAGTGATGTTCAGGGATTACTCCTGGCTTTGCTCTTAGGAATTATTCCTTGAACAAATTATTCCTCTTAGGAATTATTCCTTGGGGGACCATATGGGATATCGGGGATCAAACCTGGGGTGGCCCCATACAAGGCAAGTGCCCTACCTGCTGTACTACTATTCTAGCCCCTAATCTGCCTTTTTTAAGCAAACAAATTTAAAGTTTTTCTTCCTTGCACCCAGGAGGCTATTACTCTTGCTGCCTTTCCCACCACATGCTTTTGTAATGTTAATATCATACTAAAGCTTTAATTATTATTATTACTGTAGGGCGTTTGTCTTGCAGCAGTCTACCCATCAGCCTACCCATCGGACCCAGGTTTGGTTCCTCCACCCCTCTCGGAGAACCTGTCAAGCTACCAAGAATATTTCACCTACAGGGCAAAGCTACAGGGCAAAGAGTATAATAAAAAGCTTAGTATGATATTAACATTACAAAAACACATTCAGACCCGTAGAACATACAACAAGAGCGACCCCAGTGTAAATTGTGAACTTTGGATGATTATGATATGTCAGTGTGTGTCCATCCTTGGTCAGAAATCTGCAGAGCTGGTGAATGATAGTAGGAGTAGACAAGTCTCTGTGTCGGTGGGTGCGGGGCGTGCTGGGAACTCATTCTCTGGATTTCCTGCTTAGTTTTGTTTTAACCCTAAAACACCAAAAATAAAGTCATTGTAAAAATTAAAAAATAAAATGAACATGGCCTAAAACTTTCCTGTCTGCTATCAAGGACATGTGAATGATTTACAAAAATTCCATTTCACTATTCAGTGATAGTTATTAAAAAATTTATTTTTTAAATTCAAATATTTCCATTTCCTATATTTATTTCAACTATACTTTAAAATTCTTTTGTATGGTCTAGTATTGCTGGGGATTGAACTCCAAATCTTGCATATGCAAGACATATGCTCTACCACTTAAACCGTATCTTGGGCCATAAGATATATGTTTTGGAAAAGAAATTATATGTATGACAGATGACAGAATGCTTCTGCTTTCAGACTCAGTAACTTTTTTTCTTTTTCTTTTCTTTCTTTTTTTTTTTTTTTTTTTTTTTTTTAAATTTGAGGCAGGAAATGCCCTGCTTTACTCTGGGCTTACTTCTGGCTTTGCACTCAGGAATTGCTCCTGGCAGTGCTGGAGGGACATATGGGATGCTGGGGATCAAAACCAGTCGGCTGACTGCAAGGCGGGCACCCTCCCCTACTGTACAAGGACTCCAGCCCCTCCGTAGCATGTTGATTCCTTATGACACTTTATTTTTAAAATGCGGTGAATATATAAATATATTTACCATTTAAAATAAATTTATAATGGTGAATTTAATATTGTCATAAACTTTTTAAGAATATTATCATGGGAGGCCAGAACCATAGTACAGTGGGAATCTGTAGTATATAGTACACTTCCCTAGCTTGTGGCTGATCTGGGTTTGATCCCTGGCCCCTATAGGGTCCCCTGAGCCTGCCTGGAGTGGTCTCTGAATGTAGAGCCAAAAGTAAGCCCTGAACACTGTTAGCTCTGGCCCTCAAACAAACAAATAAAATAAATACTCCCAAGCCCCCAAGCTCCAAACTGTTATTTTGAAGAATTTAGAAATATTTTTTCCTTTTTTTTTGGTTTGATTTTGGCCTACACCTCTCTGTGTTAAATCCTTACTCTTAATTCTTTGTTTTTGTGTCACTCCTAGCAGTGCTCAGGAGACCCTGTGTGGTGCTTGGGAATGAACCTGGGTCATCTGTTTGCAAAGCAAGCACTTTACCCACTATACTCTCTGCCCTCCATGCTCTCTAAACTTAAGGAGTGTCTGTGGGCTTGAAATCAGAATAAATTTTTCTGAGCATTGATGTAGCTGAAGTTATATTTGCTTTATGTTTACCAGATTGCTTTTTAACTTTGTGAGTCAATTTAGGCTACCAGACTTGTTTATTCTCTCTGAGTAAATAATCTCTCATATCCAGAGGCATTTTTCTTAGTTTCGTAAACAGCCTTCGTGATTTAAAAAAAAAAAAAAGTAAGGAAGTGCTGTAACATCAACTGTTCTTCCACAGTCTTTTTTGTTTTTGTTCATTTCAGTGTTTAGGTGGGAACTATGGGAACTAAGGATGAGGAGTTGTATATTAGGCAGCTTCCAACTTAGAGCTTTCAGCATCAGTATCACGTCAAAGGTGAAGGTGGAAAGGTCTGCATCTTGCTTTTGTGGTATGTATTTAGTGATACATCCTTTTAGAGCTTTATCTGGATTTTGTTTTCTATTAATGACAGAGTCTTAGTCATCAGAAGATGGACGGTATACGAAGCAGAAAAGTTTTGAGTCTTGGGTTGTAAAGAGACACCTGTGTTGTAAAGGTAGTAAGCAACTCTCTGAGCTCTGTGGGCTTTCTCAGGGATGGTTTCTCCTCTTCCCATGGAAGTGTGATTAGGTGTGATACTTGCTCCTTGCAATCACCCAGGGACCTCTGCTTATTTATTTACTGATGGTTTGGGGCTACACCCAGTGGTGTCAGGGCTTATTCCTAGTAATGTACTCAGAGACCACTCATGGCAGGGGGAGGGGGCAGACGCTCTGGGGGCTCTGTGTGCTGCCAAGGATCAATCCTGGGTTGGCTGGTTTGGGTGTGTGCAAGACAAGCACCCTTAGTGGCTGTGCTGTCTCTAGTCCCAGTGTCACTTTTTTTTTTTTAATGCTTCTGCTTTTCAAGGGCTTTCTCAGCCATAGGTCATTTCGAGACAGCTGTAAGGGAGGGTAGGACATGTAATCCAGCACTGTTCATTAGAAGCAAAGTTTTGATTAAGCCATTATATCTGTCCTACTTTTGTTTTTAATTTAGTGACAAGACTAGATTACTAGCTGTATTTCCTTTGTTAAGTTTTATTGTTAGATTTTATGCCAAAGACTATATCATTCACTCTTTCCTCCTTTTTAGAACCCTACATAGATTCCTAGAAACACGATTGAATTTGTGTGGATTTTGACTAAAGTGTGACAAGGATTCTGAGTACACTGTATTTTGGATAAGGCCAGTTGAAATTATTCTTAACTATGTTATGTGCATAACAGTTTCTTCAGAAGTAATGTTTCATCAAAACACTAAAATTATGCAGTTAGAGCTGGAAATGTTCTTTGAAGAGCATCCTATCATCTTCCTTATAATTTTGGTTTTTATTTAACACTTATCCCTTAAAGTGGGGCCATGGTAATATATTTGAGTTATAACTCTCACCAGACCTTCGAGGAGTTTGTGATGCTATTTTGTTGCTGGCATACAAAATCAGCAAGGTTAACTGTGCTGCTATAGGTCACACAGTGAGTCAACGGCTGAGCTATGATTAACGTTGACAGCTGGTGAGCTTCTAGGCTGTTGCTAACTGAGCAACATTGACATTCATTTTGATTTGACTTTGCATTTCATTTTCAACTATTTATTCATTTTAAGGCCTCTTTAAGAAACTTTTTAGGGATACTGTGGACTAAGGAAACTTTCTGAAGTTGGGGGAGAGTCCTTTAGCTTTCATGCCCTCATCTGCCGTCTTAGTCCAGGAGGGTGCTAGGAAGGCTTCCGCTAGGAAGAATTTTATGATCCTTTAAATTCCGATAATGAGAAAGGGTATAGCAGTGTACTTCTTTGATGGACTAAATTCACAGCAATTAAGAGTGTGCAGTACAAATTCTATGAAGCTGTCTGGAACAGGTGGTTAGAATGCAGCCATGGACCAAGCGGACAGGTCATTTGGTGCAGTGGGTCAGCAATTCATTCACTTGCGAAGCCCTCCCTCATTCCTGTATCTGATTCCAGGGTGATATTTTTAGGGAAGATTTTTCAGGGGTCCTGATGTGGAGAATGTTGGGGATCTAATATAGGACCTTGAATGTGTCAAATGTGCATCCTACCTCTGTGCCAGCACCACTTGGTTGGTAAGAGAGTCTCAGGAGAGACCTCTATCCTAAAAACCTGGGCCTCAGAAACACGAGGTGTGACTGTCAATAGGTGTGGCCTATTCCTTAAGGCTTTTGTTGCCCTGACTGCCATCACTGGGCATCTGCATGCTGCTGCTCTAGGGGCTGGAAGATGGAGGGCCCTTCATGCATAGAGGCAAGAGAAGCTAGCAAAGTTTATCTTGGGATTTGGACTCTAACCTGGGATCAGATTCTGATCTCTCAGTTCTTTGCCCATAGAAGAAAGCAACTCAGTTTCCTTCCTTAGTTTTCCACCCCTCCAAAAAGTATCTTGTGAGCCCATGAAACCCAGGGCATAGCAGCAACGAGACAAGTGAGGATTCTGCTCTTCATTCCTTTCTGCCTTTTGCTTGCCTAGCCTCCTCGCTTTTTAATTTTTTATATTTGTTTATTATTGCGGTAGGGCGTTTGCCTTGCACGCAGCCAACATGGCCGACCCGAGTTCGATTCCTCCGCCCCTCTTGGAGAGCCCGGCAAGCTACCGAGAGTATCTCGCCCGCACGGCAGAACCTGGCAAGCTCCCCATGACGTATTCGATATGCCAGACACAGTAACAACAAAGTCTCCAATGGAGACGTTACTGGGCCCGCTCGAGCAAATCGATGAACAACGGGAGGACCGTGAATTTTTTTCTATTGAATCACTGTGAGATAGTTACAAAGTTTTCATGATTGAGTTTCAGCCATACAATGACTGAACACCCATCCCTCCACCAGTGTGCACTTTCTAGCACCAATGTTCCCAGTTTCCCTCCCGTCCGTCACCCTCACGCCCATCCCATCCCCTGTCTCCGTGGCAGGCACCTTCCTTCTTACTCTCTCTACTTTGGGCATTATAGTTTGCAATACAGATACTGAGAGGCCATTGTGTTTGATCCTTAGTCTACTTTCAGCACACATCTTCCAGCCCGAGCGATCCCTCCAACCATCATAGACTTAGTGGTCCCTTCTCCATCCCAACTGCCTTCTCCCCCAGCACATGAGGCAAGCTTCCAAACTGTGGAGTGATCCTCCTTGACCTCCTCTCCTGATCCTCTAACTTCTCAGCCTGCTCCTGGAATGGAAGCACAAGATCATGTTCTGCCAACTTGAGCACGTATTCCATGTTTTAAAAATATTGAAGCCAATAGAACGTATGGCTTAGCCCCCAGATTCTGAGTAGCACTATAGCACTGTCCTTCCATTGTTCATCTGTTTGCTTGAGCGGGCACCAGTAACATTTCCATTTGGAGACTTGTTTTTGGCATATCGAAAACACTGCAGGAAGCTTGCCAGGCTCTGCTGTGCGGGCAGGATACTCTCTGTAGCTTGCCAGGCTCTGCAAGAGGGATGGAGGAATCAAACCCAGGTTGGCTGTGTGCAAGGCAAATACCCAACCCTCTGTCCTATTGCTCCAGCCCATGTAGTGAGTGTGGCAGGGAATTTATCTGAAGTTGATTCGAACATAAACAAAAGAACGGTTTCACATTTTTCAGTCCCTCCAAATATTTTATAATTTAATGGTGTGACCATATTCTAATCATTATTTTAAGGGGATTCTATGTGATTTTACAAAGCAATCACAGTCACTAAATGCTCCTTTCTCAGGCACCCCAGATAGGTAGAGCCCTTTTATTTTCTCTGTCTGTCCCCAGTAGAGGTGGCCATCTACCCATCAGCTCTTCTAAACAGTGTTGTTGAATTCCTCCCAGAGTACATCTCTTGAGAAGTGTTACTTAACATAAGTACACACACACAAAACACCAAATCTAGTTTAGAATAGCAAAGTAATTCAGCAAAGTAATTCTGGAGGTAAGGGTCATTAAAACATGTTGGGATTCACTGTATGGAGATGCTTGTTATAGTTTCTGTCCAGGAATATACAAATACAGTTAATCTTTTTCAGTGACAATAAAATGTGAAACAATTTTTCTTCATTCTAACAGCTCCATTATCAACATGTGATTGAATCACATAATATGGAAAAGAGAGAGTGGTAGTTTGCAGTGTGAAGTGATTTGCATGAAACGTTGCTTTATACTACAATTATTACTATACATGATTACAGGACAACCTGGTTGTTAATTGCCTGTGGTCTTTAAATATGCACTTCTTTCAGAAATAGACACTAATTATTAGATCTTGTTTTCGATTTCACCCAAAGTTGCAAATGTCTAGGATTTTTTTTTTTAAATTTGCAAGTCTAATGGTATACAGAGATAGTAAAACTGATCTCATTCTGAATCTCCTTCAGGGTGAGTGTCCACTGGGATTGAAAAAATAAATAAATAAACCAAACTCTGGATTTGGCTTTCCATTCCACGCATATGTGTATGCAAACTCTTGGCATATACTGAAGCTGTATGTTTGCTTTCGGAACTTGAGAAATGTATTTTCCTGAAAGTTGTACCTAGTGTACCTAGCCAGGATCAACCCCTGGGGTGCTTGGGGGTGTGACCAGGAGTCTGTTATGAGGAATCAAACCCTGGACTTTATAGGTGCAATCCATTAATCTATTGTTTAAACTACATTCCTAGGTCTGGAGAAATTTTATTTTGTTATTATTTTAACACTTTTATGTCTGATAATATTGTAGTGAAGGTGAAAATACACGTACTTACCTGTGGCGCTTTTACATTTGACTACAGTGCTCCACATCCCTGCTTGGGGCACCATTTTTAGATGTGGTTCTCTCATATGTGCTCACCCACGAGGTTGTACTTCTAGCCATGGTGCTTGCACATTGTTTTTTTAAGTTGTGGTGCTCCCTGGGGGACTAAATCTCTTAATCTTGGTGCTTAAACATGGCTGTGGTGTGGCCAGAAATCACTTTCAGCATCGCCAGGGATCATCAGCCGATAGCTGCAAGGATTGCTCTTACAAATGGTACCAGAGATCGAACTTAATAGCCTCAGCTTGTATTGCAGACACTTTAACCATGGAGCCATCTCCTGGGCTATCCCTGCCCCTTGGACAGATTTTGATTTTTTAAAAATATACATGAAGGTTTGCCTGCAAGATTAAAGAAGGCCGTTTTCTGATAGCTCATTCTACTTAAATAAGAATTTACCAACATCAAGGGCTGGAGAGATAATAAAGTGGGTAGGGCACTTGCCTGGCACAAGGCCAACCTGGGTTTGATCCCTGGCACCCCATATGAGCCCACCAGGAGTGATCCCTGAGCTCAGAGCCAGAAGTAAGTCCTGAATACACCCAGGATGGTCCCCAAACCAAAATAGCAACAACCAAAACACCAAAACATATTAAATATTCCTATTTTTACCAAGATAATTTTTTTTGTTTTTAATATGGGAGTTGCGGCTGGATTTGTGTTAGGCAGTAGGCTCTTTGCTTTGTACCTTGGGATTCCTTTCTTCACTGTCATTGATTGGGGAGCTGTTTATCCTTCCTCTAGGCTGAGATGGTTAAACTATGGCGCATAGACCAGGCTGATGAAGATAAAGGTGTGAAGCCAGTGAAAAGGAATCCTGGGTTAGCCTGAACTCGAGGCCCTGATGTTTGGTTGCAGCAGATTTATCTCAGATGGAAACTTTCATTTTGATGTGAAAGAGAACTTTTTAAAGGTCGCTTGCATAACTCACCATTGTTTCAGAAAGCCATGTGCTGACCAGAGGTATGATGCCTGCGTGACTTGTTGGTTGTTGCACTTGCTGTGTCTACTTCCTGCCCTGGTGCTGTCACCCAGCGAATGCTCACTAGTCTTAACTCCATATGCTTGAATTTGCAGGAAGCCTTGGGGCTCTTAAAGCCTCTTTTCTACCTTAAGTCCACTTGTTAAACAATATTATAATTGCTTTTTATTTTGATTTCTGGTCTGTAGAATCAGGGCCACTAGTGCCATCTCCCAGAATCTGCCTCAGTCCTTTAATAACACCAATTTCCTAAATTTTATTTAATTAAAGCTTCTTTCAGAAGATGGGTGAGGAAAGAGCAGATCTGGGAAGATTTAGAGCAACAATTTTCTGCCTTCCTGCCTTCCTGCTCAGGACTTACTCCTGGCTCTGTTCTCAGGGTTCACTCCTGGTGGGGTTTCAGGGACTTTATGAGGGGTGGGGGGCGGCTGGGAATTGAACCTGGTTCAGCTAGGTGCAAGGCAAGTGTTTACCCACTGTACTGTCTCTCCAGTCCCACAAATCTTTTTAAGAAGCCTGTTGTTACTTATTACTAACTGCTTTTTTTCTTTTGCTTTCCTCTTATTGCCTCTCAATCAACATATTCTAGAGAAGGTGGAGTGCAGATGTGTTTTTGTGAGGCAAAGCCATATGAAGCTAAAACGAGTCTCTTATAATTATAAGTAGGGCCTTAGGCTGTGTTTACTGCCTCTAAAATAAACTCAGTGCTTAGCTTCTCAGTTGCAACACTTTTCAGCTTTTATGAAAAAAAAAATAAACAAAAATAAAATGTTACTTTAAATCTCGATCTCAGACTACGGTGCTCAGGCCAGATAGTCTTTCCCACCCCTAGCAGGATCCTAGTCTCATCGTTACCTTTGGATCATGACAGCATTTGTCCATGATCAAACTCTTAACTTATAGTTAAGAATCGTGGCACGTTGGCCTGGCCCATTTCGCTGCCAGGGTAGCTCATGTTTGCTCTGGGTTCGTTCAGTCCCTCGTCGGGACCCTGCTTTTGGGGTGTTAGGAACTAAGGGCAACTGAGGCTTAAGTCGAGAAAGCAGATGCCTGGGAGTGAATAATATTCAAGGCCAATCAAATCCTAAGTTACAAAGCATAATGTTAACGGTCTTCCTGTATCTATACAAAAAGGATATTACTTTAAGGTAAACTATTCATAAGGCATAAGGAGAGGAGAAAGGCAATATTTCACTCATACATATAAAATCATAGATTTCTGGGAAACTGATCTTACAAATTAACAAAGTCTGATTAAGGGGAAAGCTGATTAACTGGGTGGGAAGGAGAGCGTAGGGAAGACTGCTTACAGATAAACACAATGGAAGTGGAAGTGCTTCAGGAGCACTGTGATGGGTGTAACCAGATTGATGGGTGTAACCAGATAAACCTAAGCTTCTTGTGGAAGGACAAAGCAATGTTACCCAACAGCCATTAGTTTTATTGCTGCTATAGTGTATTTGTGAAAATACAGACAAGGGTGGGTTGTGGAGTAAGGAGATGAGGCAGTAGAGAAAGCAAGAGCCTTTCAGGAATTTTTAGAGTGATTGCTGAACATGTGTAAGAGGTGTTTTTATTATTATTATTATTGTTATTGTTATCACTAGATAGGTGAGAGCATGTTGGTGAGAATAAAATGGGATGAAGGGGCTGGAGTGATAGCACAGCAGGTAGGGCATTTGCCTTGCATGCAGCCGACCCGGGTTCGATTCCCAGCATCCCATATGGTCCCCTGAGCACCGCCAGGAGTAATTCCTGAGTGCAAAGCCAGGAGTAACCCCTGAGCATCGCCAGGAGTGACCCAAACTGCAAGAAAAAAAAGGGGGGGATGAAAACACGGATTAAGAATAGTGGGGACTAGTGGTCTGTAAAAATTTTCTGTGAACTTCATTATTTTAACATTTAAGTAACTATAATATATTTTTTAAAAAAAATAATTCTAGGTTTAAAAATAAATGCCCCAAATTCTGCCACAGTGTTTTTTGGTTTCTGCTTTAGCAAAATTCTTCTCTTTTTCACTGTTGCACAGGTATGAAAATTGTTGAAAACCACTGTGTGGACAACGAATGAGTGAGGCCCTTCTAGCCTAGCATATTATTAAAAACTTAAGCTAAATTTAATATTCATATTGTGAACCTGTTAACAGAGTAGAATGGGGCACTTTTAATATTATCAAGGTCTAATGAACCCGCATATCATAATATATTCCTTAAATTTATTTCTCAAGTATTTTTAGAAAACTTACCAAGCAGAAAATGTCAGCAAAATTCTCTTGATGTGTGAAAATGCTCTGGCACTTTAGTCACTTGTCAAACTCATGTCCAAGTCCTACCCATCTGTCAAAGCCCAGTTGAAATCCTCAAATGAAGGATTCTCTCTCCCACATCCGAATGGTCAGAACATGATGCTTCTACCCCTCCAACCCCTTTTAGCATTTGTTCTTTCTATATACTTGTTATTTGTATACATATATATTTGTGTGTATATTTTTTATTTTCATTATATGATAGAAAGCACAAACCATGGCAGGAAGATGCTATGTCCTACATAGCACAAAGTAATTACACTTCCTTGGTTTGTTACAGTAAGAGTATGTAAATGTGAACATAGGGAAATGGTTATTAACAGTTAATTAGGAGGTGTTATATAAAGGTAAGATTTTTGTGACTTGGCATCTGAATTAATGGCTTGAAATTTTATGGCACCTGATTATAACCTTTTGATTTTATGATAGTTAGTAAAATATGTTTTGAAAATTCTCTGTTAGATGCTATCAATTATTATCAAATTATTTAATGTAGCAACAGTGAATCTCTGGTGCATTTTGTAATTCACTACATCCATGTCATTATTCCATTTAGATGGAAGACAATACAGGAATGTAGACACAGCAATATCACGGGGATTTTATCCTGTTCTACAGATGAAGATATCAAGGCCCAGAGTTACAATGTGTCATACAGTGTACTCTGTGGCAACCAGATTTATATTATCATAAAAAGCTCCTTGGCCTGATAAGAATTAATCAACTCATAAGCAACAGTTTTTATTTTTTACATTTTTTATTGAGGTACTGGGATTTATGATGGTGTTAATTATCCTTTTCATGCATACATCATTCCAACAGCACACAAAATTGTAGTTGGCTTATTTTATTTAAATAAGTAAAAATTACTTATCAAAACCATTTATTGGACAGAGCTGATACCACTTTTCTTTGAAGCGGCTTTGACCTTGAGGTCAGAGACTCATACTTGACCCTTATTGCAGAATGGGAAAAATTCTGCCATGTAACATGTGTTGATGCTATGAATTTTTTTGGGGGGGAAGAGGGGGTTTTGTGGGAGGGAGAGAGAAAGCAGTTTTTACCTGTGAATGACCATTAGAATTACACCAGTGGGCACTGTTCAGTATAACAAATGATCCACTATTAGCATTTTGGGGTGAAAATTATTTTGGTCATTGTATAACTGAAACCCAAGCTCAAAAATTTGTAAGTCTACAACTGTACCTCATGGTGTTTCACTAATAAAAATTAAAACAAAACAAAACAAAAAAAACTATTCCATTTCTAGGCTTGTGTCTCTGACAAGTACATTAGTTTACATTGTTTTTTGGGAGGGCCGCACCTGGTGCCACTTAGCTCTTACTCCTGGCTCTGCTGTGCATTCAGGGATAGTTCTTAGTATTGCTTGGGGAATATATGGTGCTGGCGATCGAACCTATGCTGGCTTCATGCAAGGTCATTGCTTGCTGTACTATTGCTCTTGCCCCTATTTATTTTTTCAACACTACCATGAACATCACTCTTGGCTTACAACGGTACATTACATGGAAGAACTAGAAATAGAAGTAGAAATATTGCTATCCTTTTGTAGACTAAGGCTGGTCAAATTATATTCTTTAAAATTTAAAAAAAATTTTTACTTTATATTTTATTAAGGCACCATGTAACAAGTTATAAAGCTATTTAAGCTGCAGTACAGGCATACAGTGCTCCAGCTCCAGTTCTATCACCAGAACTTCCTACAACCAGTCTCCCCAGGTTCCCTTCCCAGCCTACCTTCTGAACAAGCGCATTTTTAAATTTGGTTGTAGTTTGGATCACATGCTTTTCCTATTGTTGATTTTGTGCTTTGGATACAGTTACCACTCCAACATACACCATGTTCCGAGGATTTTGATCTCTGTCCCTTATTACTTCTTGCCCACTTGTTGCTACCGACCTTGATTTCTTTCCCTCTATGTCCTTTTTTTTTCTATACTCTGGGGTATAGAAAATTAATTGACCATAAATATGGGGGGTTTGTACTTGAATTTTTTTTTTGTTGTTTTTTGAGTCACACCCAGCAATGCACAGGGGCTACTCCTGGCTCTGCACTTAGGAATTACTCCTGGCGGTGCTCAGGGGACCATATGGGACACTGGGAATAGAACCCGTTGCTTGCAAGGCAAACGTCCTACCTGCTGTGCTATCACTCCAGCCCCTGTACTTGAATTTTGATTCTGAACCATTGGTCAGAGATTCTTTTTTTTTTTTGTAGGAGTACTGCTATTTATTCAGCCACTGATTAGCTGATTGAATTGTGCATGAACTTCACCTTACTTATTTTTTTCCATTTTTTATAATTTTATTTATTGAATCACCGTGAGAGCAGTTACAAAGCTTTTGGGTCTAAGTCTCAGTCATACAATGAAACACCCGTACCTTCACCAGTGCCCATTCTCCACCACCAAAAGTCCCAGTATACCCCCATCCCACACCCTTCCCCTGCCTGTGGGGCAGATGATTTCCACATTACTCTCTCTCTACTTTGATCACATTCACTATTTCGACACCAGACCCACCATTATTTGAGATTTTACCCCAACACTCAGATCTGCTGAGAAGGCAACAATAGACAATTTGTGTTCTGTTGCTGGTTATGAATAACATATGATGTCGTGTGGCTCCAGTAGGGCCATGTGGTTTTGAAATTCCGAAATTTTAACACTTAAATCTGGAGGGATTTCTGCCAAAAGCCACTGGGTTTAGAGATCTGCTCCTGAGTTTCTGGGATCATGGCCGTTGAGCAGCTTGATGAGGAGCCAGAGAGGCCATTCGTGGGCGATGACTTGGGATCTCGTTGGGGTGGGGAGGACAGGCCCGGCTTCCCCCCGCCCCCCATCCCGTGAGGCCCAACAAGTTTCGTCACTGCGGGCCCAAGCCTGACTGTCCAATGGCCTCTGGAGGATGACAGCCACCAAGTCGCCAAGAGGGAGCAGGCGGAGGGACAGCACCGATTCCGCCCTGGGGTGGCCTGGCGACAGTAACCTACTGCGGGGTCCGGACACATTTCTGCCAAAAGCCGCTGGGTTTTGAGATTTGTTTCTGAGTTTCTGGGATCAAGGCTGTTGAGCAGCTTGATGAGGAGCCAGAGAGGCTGTTCGTGGGCGATGACTTGGGGTCTCGTTGGGGTGGGGAGGACAAGCCCGGCTCCACCCCCATCCCGTGAGGCCCTGTGTGTCTCGTCACTGGGGGCCAAAATGTGACTATCCAGTGGCCTCAGATGAATGGCGGCCACTGGGCCGCCAGGGGGAACAGGCCAAGGCACGAAACCTATTCCCACCTGGGTTGGCCCAGCACTGGTAGCCTACTGCAGAAGACCAGACGCATTTCTACCTAAAGCCACTGGGTTCTGAGAATTGTTTCTGAGTCTCTGGGATCATGTCCATTAAGCAGTTCAATCAGGAACCAAAGAGGCCTTGCCTCCAATTATATAGCTGAGCCGGAGGTGGTTTGTGGGTGTGTTTTCCACATACCTAACTTTTGGCCATTTACTTTCTTGGTAAACTTTGCCCCAAGTTTTTGGGATCTAGCCAAAGGCACAGCAGCAATTTTGGGGTATCTGGAAGTCTGAAGGTGCCATGACGCTGCTGATGCACTCGCCTCACAGGTACAGACTGACCTGCTGGCAGCACCATACCCCCTTGGTCAGAGATTTTGTTCTCATTCCAGTACCATGCTGTTTTGATCACCATAGATTTATAATATAGTTATTTTCTTTAATAGGGAGCTCAGATAGATAAGGGAACACCAAATAAAGGTGTTGGGAGGATCCTCCCAGGATGGGAGAAGCATGCTGAATGTAAACTATAGACCAAACATGATTGTCATCCTTAAGCTTTTTGCCTGTTCATGAAGCTCTGTATAGTTCCTTAAAATCTGAATAATAATCTAGCTGGATAGAATATTTTTGGTGAGGCGTTCTTTTTATTGAATTTTTATGCTATATCCAATCATATTTATCTGGCTTATTTGATAGATCTGATGTAAATCCTATGGACTTTCCTTTGTATGTAAATACCTCTTTTGATCTTGTTGCATTCAAGGTTTTGATTCATCTTTGGCTTTTGTCATTTTGAATATAAAATGTGATTTATATTAAACTAGGAGTTTTCCAAGTTGGGTATATTTTCACTGGGATCCTTCAGGCCTCTTGAACCACAGTGACTATATTTCTCAACTCTGAGAAATTTTCTTTGTGTTTTGTGGGAGGGCTTATACCCAGTGATGCTCAGGGGTTTTTCCTGGCTGTACACATAGGAAATACTTCTGCAGTGTTAGGGAGACCGTATGGGATCCCAGGGATTCAACCTGGGTCATTCACATGCAAGGCAAATACCCTAGCCACTGTACTGTCACTCCCAGTTTCTGGAAATTCTTTCCATGATTATTTTAACTATTGCCTCTTCATTACATTTGCCTTCCTGTTCTTCAGGGACTCTGATGATTCTTATGTTGTTCCTCTTGAATACATCCTTGTTTTATGGTATGCAGTTCATTTCTCGTCAGACTATTTTCCTCGTCCTATTGTTTCCTAGCTGCTTCTTGCGTCTCACCTCGCAGCACCTTGATCTTTTGCTCAGAATCATTATCCTGCTATTCAGAACTTCTCTTGACTTTTCCTCCCCAAATTTTATTTTGATAAGGCACTGTAAATGACAAAATTACTCAAAATTGTGTTTTTTACATACAGTGTTCCATCACCAATCCTGCTAACAGTGTCAACTCCTTCCAGCAGTGTTTCCAGGTTCCCAGTCCTACACGCTTACCCCAGCCCCAGCCTATAATCTTGACAGCACTGTAGCACTGTCCTCCCGTTGTTCATCAATTTGCTCGAGTGGGCCCAGTAACGTCTCCATTGTGAGACTTGTTGTTACTGTGTTTGGCATATCAAATGCATCACGGGTAGCTTGCCAGGCTTTCCCTTTTAAATTTGTATTAAAGTTTAGGTCTTGCGATTTCAGTGTTGTTAACTCTGTGCTAATACTCAAGTTGGATATTTAGCTCTATCATTCTTTAACACCACCAATGTACCGGAATCACCTTGACCCCTTCCTCATTGCTTCTCATCTATCTCTTCTCCTTTTTTCCTTCACCCTATTTCTTTCCTTTTCCTTCCTATACTCTGGGGCCAAGGGTGATCTAGGCATCCCCCCTTTAAACCATTTCATTTCCTCATCCAGTTACTCTAAAAGAATGGCACATAGCAAAAATAATGAGAACAATCTGTGTTGGTGAGAATGTAGTGAAAAAGGAGCTCTCATTCACTGCCTGTAGGAATGTTGTTTGGTTCAACCCCTATGGAAAACAGTATGGAATGTTCTCAGTAAATTTAAAATTGAGCTACCATTAGACTCAGTAGTTCTGCTTTTGGATATGTACCCCAAAACCGAAAAACATTCATTCAAAAGATTGTATTCATGCAGCACTCAATACAACAGTTAAGAGCTGGAATACATCTAGATATGCAGTAACAAATCAGTGGATCATGAAGTTGTGATATATATATATATATATATATATATATATATATATATATATATATACTGGAGCAATAGCACGCAGCCAACATGGCCGACCCGAGTTCGATTCCTCTGCCCCTCTCGGAGAGCCTGGCAAGCTACCGAGAGCATCGTGCCCACACAGCAGAGCCTGGCAAGCTACCCGTGACGTATTCAATATGGCAAAAACAGTAACAAGTGTCACAATGGAGACGTTACTGGGCCCACTCGAGAAAATCGATGAACAATGGGGTGACTGACAGTGATACATATATATATATATATATGAATGCTACACAGTAGAAAGGAATGATGAAATCATTCAATTTGCTTCAACATGGATGGAACTGGAAGGTATGTTAAGTAAGCTAGAAGGATATAGGATATCTCTTCTAATGACTTTTTAAAATATCACCTACCATATTCTTTATTTCTGATTGAAGTAGGTTTTTTATTTCGACTCTCATACCTCATTGTGTTTTGTTGACTGACAGTGTTACCATTTCTCAGAACTATTTGGAACATTCTCATCATAATGTCACTGAAGATATTATCTGAGGATTTACTGGTGATGTTTATGTCTTCAGTGATACTGTTTCCACTCATGGAGCTTCTGCATATTTTCCCTATTGTTTTCTCTAGTGTTCTTGCTGTGCTGGGGGTTATTTCTTTGTAGTTAGACACTACTGGAAGATACTGAGGAATTATGCTAGGGTCACTGTCTTCTCTGCCTAGCTTCAAAAATAGGAGGAATGACTGAGCAGCCTATAATTTGAGTAAATCTGTTTTATGGCTTTGAGTTTCTGGAGCTGTGGTGTGGGCCCGTTTAGATGGCACAGGTTGGAGGTTGCTTGGAGGGAGGGATTCTGCCTCCTGTTTTGGACTATGCCTATTGATATCAGCCAAAGACAAACCTCATCTGTAATTGTAGAGCAACACGCAAAATGTCCTGTTAGGTAATGAGCTACCACCCAGTTTCTTATTTTTCAGTATGGCTTTGGGTGTTCTGCGGTTTTTGTGATTCCATACGACTTTCTTAGTGACTGTTCTAATAACAGTTCTAAAAATTAGATAATTAGAATGCATTCTAATTAGAACTTATTAACGTATTCTAATTAGAACTTATTCTAACTGTTCTAATATAGCCCTTGAAGGATATTGTTTGAATTTGAATAGGGGCTACATTGAAACTGCATATTAATTTAGATAGGATGGTCATTTTGACAATAATGACTCATCTATGAGCACAGAATATTTTTTCTTTCCTGAGTTCTATCCCTTTTTAAAGTGATTTAAAGTTTTCCTGGTATAGATCCCTTAGGTCTTTTGTTAAGTTGATTCCTAGATACTTGATGTTTTCCGACACTATTTTGAATGGGATAGACTCTTTGATCACTTTCTCTGTTATTTGTATAAAAGAATAAATACAACTGAGGGTCTGGAGAGACAGTACAGTGGGTAGGGGCTTTGCCTTGCATGTGGCTAAAACTGGGTTACTGTCTAGCCTGAGTGCTATCCCAGCATTCCATATAGTCCCTTGAGCCCAGCAAGGAGTGATCACAGAGTTAGGAGTTAAGTCCTGCTTATAGTTGGTTGTGGTCCAAAAACCAAACCAAACCAACAAACCAAAAAAAAAAAAAAAATGGAAAGAAGAAGAATGCAACATACTTTTTTGTATATTGACTTTGTAGCAGGTCATTTTGCCATATTGGTCTATTGATTTTTGCTTGTTTTCATTTTGGGCCACATCGGGTGGTGCTCAGTGCTTCTGACTCTGTTCTCAGGGCTCTGGGGACCTTATGGAATGCTGGGGATTGATCCTGGATTGGCCGTGTGTGAGGCATACTCCCTACCCGCTGTACTATTGCTCTGGCACCAGTTTATTGCTTCTAGGAACCTTTCTGTGACTCACCACAGTATTCTCAGTATATTATTATGTCATCTGCAAGTAGTCATATTTTATATTCTTAATGTTTTTAAAAATCAAAGTAGTATGTATTTAATGTTTAAAAAATTTTAATTTATATTCAATCTTCAGTGTTATTTTTTCCCCCCAGGGAATGAGAGTTGGGGTCAGAACTAGTCATTCAGTTGTGAAATCACTAAAATCTTTTAAAAATATAATTTGCATTGGCCACTGCTGTTTATTTAAACTGGATAATAACTTTTTTTTAAAAATTTTTATTAGTGAAACACCATGAGGTACAGTTGTCGACTTACAAATTTTTGTGCTTGGATTTCGGTCATACCATGATCAAATACCCATCCCTCCACCAGTGCCCATTTTCCACCACCAAGGATAATATCCCTCCCCCCCCCCCCCCCATTCTCCCCATTCCCCCCATCCCCCCCTGCCACTGTGGCAGGGCGGTTCCTTGTTTTCTCTCTCCTTTTGGGTGTTGTGATCAGCAAAAGAGGCATTGAGTGGCAAACATGTTCAGTCCAGTCTACTTTCAACCTGCATCTCCCCTCTTGGGAGGATCCTCCAAACACCCTAAACTGGATAATAACTTTTGCTAAACAGATTTTCAATAGTATGGAGTTAAGCTTATAGAATATATTTTTATAAGGAAAACAAAGGAATAAAGGATGTACTTTTAAAGAATTTTAGAAAGCCATAAAATGCCTTTTCCTCCTTTCAACCTTTTAAATGTTATTTAAATGAATTGCTGCTACTGGATAAAATGCTTCTGTATGTTCTCCTTTAAATTGTTTTAGACAAGGTATTTGGGAATTGTTGTATAGTGTGGGAAATAATTGAACTTGACTACACATAAAATGAAAACAAGCTGTTGAAATATTGAATCTGAAACTAGCTGTTCCATAGCTAAAAAGTCATGATTCCTGGGAGAACAAAAAACAAATCACCCAGAATCTTAAGACACCCCACCTCCAGACCCATCACCTATTATATGTATAGGGCAGTTGGTCCTCTAACTCTGCAGGAGATTGTGGACTAGGATCTAGGTCTGGAATTCCTCATCTGGGTTACAAATCTCTTCTCTTAGTAGGTCGTAAAATTTATTACAGTGGCATTCCAGATGGACTGAAAATGGTCTGTTCTTTTGTATCAGGTGAACCTGGCCTATGTGAAAGCTGCGGAGAATGTTTCCGAACCTATTAACAGGGAGCCTCCTTCCAGAGCAGCTCAGCTTCTGACTTTGCAGAACACAGACGAATTCGATATCCTAATCATTGGAGGAGGAGCAACAGGAAGTGGATGTGCACTTGATGCTGTCACCAGAGGTAAGTCTTGATGTAGACAGCTGTAACATTTCTAGGCTTTGTTGTCTCTCCTCTACTCAGACACGGCTGTGCTGTGTGGTGCTAAAGTCACACTTCTGAATTTTCTACCCTTTGTGAAACACCTTCACATTTTGAAAAGATATTCACTTGCACAACTTTGCTTTTTTTTTTTAAGATTTAAATGAATTAAATTTTTTTTCTAATACACAGTAAATACATTTTTATATGAAATAAAATATATGTGTCACCTACAGGCAAATGTTATAAGGTATTTGTTGAATTGAGCTAGTGTGTTGAAATAATTTTTTTGGTGCAGTATGTCTTAAAATAATTTCTTCCTCTGAAATACAGACTGTGGGTTGGGGTTGAACAAGGAAAGCACAGTTGCTATATAGGTCTGTCTCTATTAATCTAGCCACTCTATTAATTAGAATTAGGAAAGTCATGATGAAAAGTGTTTTTACAGGCCATATGACAGGTAAGAGCAGATATTTTTCTTAGTATCAATACTAATGCCATAACATATGATTCATTTAATAAAATAATTTGTGTCTCTTTTGCCTGTGCCTATCAATGTAAAGCTTGGAGTTGGGAAAATCTGGGTATATTCATGGTTCTCTGGCTTTATCAGCTCTTTGTATGTATGTTTGTGTGTGTAGGTCAATTTCACAGCCTAAGTCTATTTTTTGGTTGCTTCTAAATTCACATTAATATATATGCAAGTTTGTATATGAGATGGATGATGTAGTTGGCTTTTTTAGTACATCCACAGTTCTATAGTGCTTGTTTAATGTGACTGAATTATGTAATAGAGAACTTATGCCTTCTGAGGATTTGGGAAGTTGTATAAAGGTGTGGGTAGTCATGTATACAGGGAATGATCAGTAGGAAGAAAACTTCTATGTATCATATGTAGAATGTGGAGGCTGTGAGTAGTCCTAGAACATAGGCTGTGCTGTGCTCAGTAGTAGAACCACCTGCCATGCAAACATGAGGCCTCAAGATTAATCCCCAGCACTGCCCCATGTGCCAAGGGGAATAGTGACAACGCTGCTTTTTTGGGAAACTAAGCACTCCGGTGAGCACCACAACCAAATGTGCCACAACTATGCCGCCTGTCATTTCAACAACAGGTGTGTGTGTGAGGGGGGAATAACTGGCAGAATTTATATATATGTATATATGTATATATATTTTAAACTGTGAAGCAAAATAGTTTTTATTGAATGAAACTTGTTTTAGAAAGATGTGAGAGGAGAGAAAGAGAGGAAATATGTTCAAGAGTGAACACAGTCTTCTCCAGAGTGGAAACAAGCAAGCGAAGAAATGCAGAGTCAAGCAAGAGAGATACGTGTTCAAGTGAGAACATGGGCTTAAAGAGCAAGCCTAGGGGCTGGAGCAATAGCACAGTGGGTAGGGCGTTTGCCTTGCACGCGGCCAACCCGGGTTCAATTCCCAGCATCCCATATGGTCACATGAGCACTGAGAGAGAGAGAGAGAGAGAGAGAGCACAAGCCTATTTAAAATTTTAATATCAAATTAACATGGGTTCAGAATATAACATAATATGACAGATAACAGAGCTTTCAGCTGGATAGCATCTAAACATACTATATTCTGATCAGCACCAAAAGTCTTGTTTTCATTCATCACTGTAAAATTAATTGACCTGGTTACCCAATTTAACCCTTTGTGGTTCTCCATATAACTGTCATTTTGTTCTTAAAATCTAATAGCTTGCTTTCTTTTTCTATTTCTGGCTTTATTTTCCCAGATATGAATGGTATTTGTTTGACAAAGCAATTCCCAGAATTTTATTTTTTAAAAAGAACTAGATAATACTCTGTTGTGTATGTATATATTTTGAGTGGCATTTACACTGTTACCATATCTTGGCTATTAAACATAATGCTGCAGTGAACATAGGAGTGCATATGTTCACAACTTTAGTGTTTTCATATTCTTCAGTTTAAAACCCAGATGTTAGATATTTGGATCATATGGTTATTCCATTCTAAATTTTTTGAAGAATTTCCATGCTGTTTTCCATAATTGCTATACAAGTTTACATTGTAGAGAGGGGGGAAGGTTTCAGCACAGATAAAATTTTGTTTATATTATTATTATTTTGGGTTTTGGGCCACACCTGGCTTTTCACTCAGGAGTCACTCCTGGTGGTGCACAGGGGACCATATGTGATGCTTGGGGTCCAACTTGGGTCGGCCATGTGCAAGAAAAGTAGCTTACTTGCTGTACTATCTCTCCAGCCCCCTACAGGTGGAATTTTAATAGACAAATACTGCTTATAAAAATATCCAGTCAGTTACAGTGTAAGAGGAATAACACACACATATGTTGGTGTTTAGCTCATGTTTTAGTTTAGAGCACTCATGTTGTAAAGTGGAGGTTATGAGGAAAGGTAGAAAGGGAACACATACTGTGGCTGGTAAGCCAGGTGAACCTTTCCTGGCCCCCTTGGAGTACTGAAGAATGTTAGTTTGGCAATGAGGAATAGATAGGCATTATTCTTCCACTTTTCCCTTTAATGGCTGAAAAAATTATCCCAAGAATGCTTTCTTTTTAAATGATTCTTTAGGTTGTCTCGTGTGTGTGTGTGTGTGTGTGTTTGTGTGTATGGGGGGCAGTGGCAGAGGAGGGGTATTCGAAACAATGCCATTTGAGTCAGGTACCAAGCCAGCTCTGAGAATGCAAAGACTAGTAAGATGTGGCTTTCCTTTCAAGGGGCTTATCATATTTACTGAACGAATACTTTTTTTTTTTGAGCTGTGTAGGAGATGCACTTAGTGATTAGGACATGAACTAATTCTTTGTAAATAATCGTAGATGATGATGATGATGATGATGAAGACGATGATGAGGATGATGATGATGATGATGGCTTTGAGATAAGTTTCCAAAGTCAGAATATTGATCATATTTTTAATTTTCATAGTTAGAAACAGCTAAGAAAGTGATGTGCTAGTAATATCTCTTGTCATTGATAGCTGTCTTTTTGTCATATGTATGCGAATTATGATTTATAAAAGGGATGGAAAGACCTTGGTTTGAATCTTATTATGCTGGTAGCCCCCAGGGGTAGCACTTATAATTAAAATGTATGGAGATGCTGAAGTTAATCTGTATTTATCCTTTTAGTACAATTTCTGATCATATCAGTAGCTCTCTGAAGTGTGAAATAATCATGGGCATTTGGTTAATGAATTGTGCATTGTTGCTGTTCATTCATGGAATTTGCTTTTATTATATTTGATGCTTCACTTAACAACAAATTTTGCTTTCTTTGCATTTGATATGTTTTTACCAAATTATTCCTGATTGTATCCATTAATCTTTAGTCACATTTGACAAAAATAAATTACTGTGATCTTTTAAAGTTACCAGTAATAATTAGATTTTTCAGGACATCAAAGTTTTGGGGAAACCAGTAGATGTTAAAGGGCTTGTATAAAAATGTTTGCACAAGCTTTTTGATAAAACAGTATGCTCAAATGCAATTTTGGTAAAAGATAAACAAAGATAGTGGAAGGAAGACAAAAAGTCATGACATCTTCATCATGAACATTTATTTGTATTCTTGCCATCTGCATTTTCCTGGGAATCAATTTTCATTTGTTTCATTTGGGAGTATTATTTTATAAACATAATATGCCAATTCTCCTCACGTTCTCCTTCAGGCCTGTAGGATCAATAGAAATTGCTTCACTGTTTAACACCTCTGTGTCCATTTCCCTGAAGAGCAGTTGTAGGCATTTTGTGTAGGGGGCTGGGGGCAGGCAAGATGAGAAAACTGATAAATATGTTCATTCCCTCAGGACTTCTTTCAATGTTTTCTTCAGTTCCTTTTGTTCTTCTCTGTGATTTTTAGCTTTCTGTATCAGAGATCACTGAGATCACTTCAGAAATCACATTTTTAAACTCTGTGTATAAACTTTGGTGCTGCAGTTCAGATCCTAGAGAGGACTATCTCTTGCTCTAAGGAAAAGACCAGTGATACACACATATGTGTACACATATACACATATGTACGCACATATGTGCATATATACATACTATTTAGTTAATGATTACATACTGCAGAATTAGGTTCATCACATTGTACCTCCTTTCCTATATAGAAACCCTCAAGTTTCTCAGAATAAAGAATAAAATGTAATAAATAAGGAAATAAATAAACAGTATTGTTCTTCTGCATCACTAAAGGTATGCAGAAAAGGGAGCAGGTGGGTGCATTGTCACAAAGAGAGAGCCTTGGAACATAGCATTCTTTGAGTTACAGTTTCCAGCTCAGCTGCTCCTACCACGGGTAGAGAAAAATGCTTTTTCAGGACAGTATTGCTGAAAACCTATCATCTGAAAGCCTACAGTTTGTTGATCAGTGCTGTTTAGATTTGATGGCAAATTCCTAGTAAAATTAATCTGCAAATTTAGCATAATTTTAATTAACTTAGTGCTTTTCTTTGATAGAGTCAAGGGAGGAATTTAAGAAACTGCTAAAGTTCATCTGGAGAGATAAGCCTTTGAGACTTACTAGAAAAAATAATAGTGATCAAGTAAGTTGAGATTTATGAGATTAAAGTATATTTTAAAGCTTCTTCAATTAAAATAGTTTACTAAAGGAATGGAGAGATCAATGGGATCTAGAAAATTGATTAGAGAAAATTTTAAAATAGAAACTTGAGTCTAGGAAAAAATATAAATAATGTAAGTTAGAATAAGATAAAGGTAATGTTTTAAATATGATGCTGTCTAATATATTTGTATGTACATATACATACACATGTATATAATCCTATAAATACACGCATGCATATTTACAAATTCTTACATTATTTTTGGATTTTTATGGACAGCAATAAAATAGTGAAAAAAAGGACAACAATAAAATAATAAAACTTATCAGAAGAAAGTATAGGTTAATTTAACACCTATAGAAAAGGTTCTTTTAGGCATGGCACTAATAAAGCCAATTTTATTTTGGAAAACTTGCTAAGTTTGATATCACAGAAATTAATGACTACAACATTAAATAAACACATGTGAGAATGAGAAACTGGTTATAACACCTCAAATATACAAGGTTTATTTTCAGATTTGCTGTTTCCTTTTGCTTTTGTCTATGAATAATCCAGTGTGTAGCTGACTGCATTCTTTTCTTTAAAATACTTAATAGCTAGAATCTATGTTTCATTTTATCTATTGTTTGCTGCCTTGGGTCAGAGAATCTAGGAATCAGAGAATTCATATTCTTTCTTCCTTTTTGTGGGGGAGCAGGGGCACACCTGGCGGTGCTTGGGACTTAATTCTGGCTCTGCCCTCTGGGATCACTGCTGTCTGGGCTTGGAGGACCATGTATGGTGCCTTGCAATTTGGATTGACTGCATGCAAGGGAAGTGCTCTGCCCACTGTACATCTCTCCAGCCCAGAGGCTCTCTTTTTCTGTAGACGACTTTAATTCATTTTTATTTGTTTGGATATAATTATTTTATATTTTTTATCTTTCCCCCCCTACTTTGCTTTTCCTTTTTTCTCCTTCAGATCAAATGAATCATTTTTGTGTATTACAAAAGTGTTTATATTACCCATTTTAACTCTGTGCCAGTTGCTGCCAACCGCTCAAGACTTTCATCAGAGTCAAATTGAGACACCTGTTGTGCGTTGACACTGGTCCTCCTTGCAAGCCAGCTGCTGAGCCAGTTAGTGGTGCCTTGGCTGGGTGTTGGGCTATCTCAGACCTGTCTCTGAGTGCACGTCACAATCCTGGCTGTGATCTACATAGAAACTCTTCTATCTTTTTTCTTTTCTATAATCAAAGCATAAGCACTAGTCTGACTTTTTCCTTTAACAAAGGACACCTGTACTCCTCTTACCTTTCAATAATTGAAATCTTGGTTGCTTTTGCCTGTTTCTAACCCAGAGCCAGGTGGGACAGAGGTTTTTGACCCGACTGCTCTGCGTTAACTTGATGCTACACTGGTCTATGCAGTGTTTCAGTCAGCAAAGTCCTTTACAAAAATATAAATATAATTTATCTGTACTTAATATTTATACATATAAGTCTTATATTTAACATTTACATATATAATTTTCATACATAAAATTTTTCTGAGGTAGGAGTTGGAAATTAAATTTATAATGTGGCATTGATAAAAAGCTATGTTTCTGTTTTGTTTTTTTGCTGCTGGGTTTTGAACCAGAGTCTCACACATGCTTGTCATGCACTTTGCCACTGAGCTACATCCTGGTTTTCCGATTTTACTGGGAGCAAAAAATTGTTATCTGGTTGTGTGTAAATTGGGCACAGTTGATTTTTGAAAAGAGATAGTAATACCAGAGAAAATGGATAAAATGTTTCATAAATTGAAAAGCAGGTTTTGAAGAATGAGTTTGTTAATTGTTTGTGTGTATAAAGCAAAATGGTACACAGGCTGTGTACTTGCATAAACTAGAAAGTTTCTGCTAAGATCAGAATGGTAACGTTCATAGTTAACATTGGTTACCTTTGGATTTTGTTACCAGAGAGCCAGTGATATATTATTTTCTAATTTCACATTTCTGTATATTTTAGATATTTTTGCTGTCTCTGAATGTTGACTTTTTATAATTAAAAAAAAAAGTAAAAACAAAAAACAGGCAAGAGTTGCAACTCTCTTGTTCCTCTGAAACTGTGCTATTGCAGTGAATGCTGTATCTTAATACACTTCTGTGTCTTCATGATTATGTGTATAATAACAACTTAAAGAGCACATAAAATAACGTAAAGATCAGTGTTTTAATAATATGGTTTAAGTCAGTATTTCTCACCACACCCTGGGTCCTCATGATTTTTTTTTTACATTATTCCCTTCTGACCTTGTTTCCTTCCTGTGGCTCCCTGTCCTACAGGTTGGTTCCCTGGTCCTATGCTTTGACCCACCACTCCATTATGTGATTTTTCACTTTGTGGTCCCTGGGTACATACTGAGGATATGGTACCAATGGGTGTCTTATGGTCCCCAGTTGAGATATACTGGTTTATAGCACAGTGGTAGGGCGTTTGCCTTGCAAGCAACCAATATGGTTGACCTGAGTTCGATTCCTCCGCCCCTCTCAGAGAGCCCGGCAAGCTACCGAGAGTATCTCGCCTGCACGACAAAGCCTGGCAAGCTACCCGTGACGTATTCCATATGTCAAACACAGTAACAACAAGTCTCACAATTTGTTGTGAGATTTACTGGTGCCCGCTCGAGCAAATCGATGAACAACGGGAGGACAGTGACAGTGACAGTATCTCTGTCATTAGCTTGCTTCCTAATATATAAATCGAATAAGTATGTAATATTTAATGATAGTCATACACTATTGTAAAATTCTATGAAATGCTAACATTTGTTCTTAGAAAATACTAGACTAAGGCATATTGTTCTGATTGTGTAAACTAACAAGCCAGAATTACTTTGTAGTGTTACCAGAATGTTGGTTTTTAGAGAAGTTGATCCCCTCTATAAAATGTTCAGCCTTTGGTTTAGTCACATTTTTAATGGCTTTTTGAAATCCAAAGGTAAGTATTCAAAACATTTTTAAAGAAAGATAAACATTTCTTTCTTTGGACTACAGGCTATTTTTTTTTCACCTGGCATTTGGTTTTAATACCTATGCTTAGGGGTACTAAATGTACACAGTGCTATGTGTGTTTTTATCTTGATGTTTCTCATTTTATTTCAGTTTCTCTCCTTTCTCTGAAAATTGTCTAAATAATTTTGGACAATGTTATTTCTGAGAATTTATTCTAACAGGATAATTAAAGGTGGAGTTTAAATAAAAATATAATTTTGCAATATTGTGATAGTGAAAGTAGGGAAAAACCTAAAAATTCACAGATAGAGTTAAATAAATTATTGTAATTTGTTATACTATGCTCACATCAAAAACAAAATTATAAAGAATATTGAATAGAGTGATGTTTACAATAAATAGTATAAATTAAAAAGTATAAATTAAATAGAGATCCTATTTTATACAAATGTACGTAAGTGATTATATACATGCATAAAAAATGTGAACATTTAAACACTCAAATGTCAACTGTGGTTATCTGAGTGGTGTGATTACAGGAGAGTTTTATTTTGTTCTCTTTACATCTCTGCATTTATTATATTGAGCATGTTTTCATGCATAATAAGATAATCAGTAAAAGGTATTAAAATATACTTCTGTTCTCTTTCATGTTGTGAACGTTAAATGTCGTACCATTCCTCCCCTTAAATGGTAATTATCCTTCTATATTCATCCAACTGTCTTGAGCTAGGAGGTGGTTTAGTTAGAAGTGTTTTCTCACTCAGGTCAGAAAAGGCAAAACTGTAAAAAAATGTATTTATTTAGTTTATACCCACCACTCCACCTAAAAGATAGAGTGTTAACTTGCTAAAAGATGGGCTGGAGATGATTCAAAAATAAATTTCAAATTGACTTTTCTTGACTCTAGTCTTCCTTCTACCTACAGTTTTCAGGGCAATTTTACTACAATTATAAATACTCCACCACTGCCATCAAATACTTTTGTGCTGAAAGAAATCAGTAATAAAAATAAAATAAAGAACCTGATTCATCTCAGTAGTGCTAGAGTTTACTACTTTTCATTAAAAACAAAAAACAAACCAAAGAAGCCTACCCTCAAAGAAAAGAAAACAGTCCAACTCACTTAATTTAGCAAATTATTCCCAACACATCACTGTATCACTGTATCACTGTCATCCCCTTGTTTCTCGATGTACTCGAGCGCCAGTAACGTCTCTATTCGTCCCGGCCCTGAGATTTTAGCAGCCTCTCCTTACTCGTCTTTCCCAATGATTGGAGGCTCTTTCAGGGTCAAGGGAATGAGACCTGTTATTGCTACTGGTTTTGGCATATTGAATATGACACAGGGAGCTTGCCAGGCTCTGCCTGTGCGGGTGGGATACTCTCGGTAGCTTGCCGGACTCTCTGAGATATATATATATATATATATATATATATATATATATATATATATATATATTCCCAATACATGGGGAGGCCAGACCTTCATTGCCTGACTTGTGTGAGGTCATTCTTTTGCTTCCAAGGAAGGATTGTCTGCAGTTTCTCAAATCCACAGCTGTGAAAAGTTGCTTCAAGCCTGTGTACATTAGTTTTGTTTTTCCAAAGTAACTATTTTACCTAAAAACAAAAGGTTTGCATAGACTATCACTTAAAATCCTGTTTAAATCTCTTTCAGAAGATAAAGTGATGAGTTTGTTCACTTCTTGGATTAAAATTAAGCTCTAAATTAAAGACTGTCCTCTTTGAGAAGAGGAGAAAAGTTTGTATTCTCTCTCTAAAAAATTTGAGTAAATTGGGGAGTTTAGGCAGGAAGGGAGTTGGAAAGACGAGAGTTGGAGAGTGAGAGAGAGAGCAGGGCGTCAAAATTGACTGCAGCGAGGTTAGCAAGGGGGGCAGAGAGAAGAATGTAGAAGAAGAATACAGGAGCAGGCACATGGAGAGAGAGAGCTCATCTGTGAGATGGAGCATGGACAGATGAGCAGGAGAGACAGGAGAAGACCCTTGTCTCCTCCTCTGTCTGCCCCATGGCCTGGGCCACCCTGGCTTGCGGAGCAGCTCAGGCCCACCCGAACCTGGTTGGCTAGGGGAAGAGCCATTGGGGCTTTCCCTTGGCCGCCCCCGGAGATTTTATATAGCTGGCATCCCTGGAGCGGGCATGAGCTACCAACTAAAGGCATGGAGACCAAACCCTGATGGTCAAAGCCTCTGATAACTTTTAAAAAAGTGTTTTTTTCTCAAACATAAGCTGGATTGCACATCTATGACTGCCAAGGAGCCTGACCAGAGAATGGCTGCATTCCTCTGCTGAAGTCCTTCTTCCAGAAGTTGTGAGGCTCCTGTTCCAGTGCTCCCCAACTGGTCCAGTGCTTCCTGAAATTTATCGGACTCCTAATAGCTGCTCCTCTGGGACTCATTGCTCCAACCACTACTAATGCTGTTACAGGAACAACTCTTCAGTTTTGATCCAGACACTTCATTTCTTCAGAATGGGACTAAATGACTCTTATCACTGGTGACTCTTATCACCCCTGGACAGTGAAGGACAATTGGATGATTTACTACAAGCATTGCTCTGGGTCCAGGGTTGGACTGAAATATTAGTGCAACTAATGGGACTATTTTGTGTTTGGAATTGTTCCTCTGTTTCAAATTTTGTGTTTTTATAAAAAGAAAGACCCAGAAACTATAAAACCCTGCTCCCGGAAGAGAACAGTGCAGAGTCTTCTGCCTCCACGCTTGGCTGTCCTCACTGGGGCCTCTTGGAGGAGGGTGGGTTGAGTTTCCCTCCCCACCCCGAGCAGAGCCCCTGCAGCTGAAGACCTCTGGTTCCAGCCACAGCCACTTAAGACCACTCTCCACACATTCAGACGAGCCCCACGCATGAAGGAACCAGCAGAGGAACCCAGGTGTGCGGGACCCTGGGTGTAGATCTCCAAGCCTGCTCGGATTGGGACTGGGCCTCCTCCACCCAGATCCCCCATCTTCCAGTACGTAGGCATTACACTCACCAGCTGCCCCAGCGCCTTGTAATCCCATCAACGGCCAAGACCCAGAGACTATAAAATCCTGTTCCTGGAAGAGAACAGTGCAGAGTCTCCTGCCTCCATGCCTGGCTGACATCTTATTATCTAGTTCTTACTCCGGAAAACCTGGCAGGCTACCAAAAGTATCTTGCCCACATGGCAGAGTCTGACAAACTCCCTGTGGTGTATTCAATATGCCAAAAACCGGTAACAATGATGGGTCTCATTCTCCTGACCCTGAAAGGGCCTCAAATGTGGCACTTCTTAAAATCTCAGGGCTAGGACAAGGAGATGTTACTGGGGCCTGCTCAAGTCAATGGATGAACAGCAGGATGACAATGATACAGTGAAAAAGAAAAGGGGAAGATATAGGATAACATTGGTTTCATAGCCTCAGGTAATTTAAGCTTATTGGGTTGCTCCCATCACAGTGCTTTCTTTCCTCTGTGTTTATTTGTAACCTCTTTCCTGGCACTCTGTTGACTTGTAATATATTTTTTCTCTTCTCCCTAAATCATTTGCATAGTTTATTCAGAGCAGTGTCCTTTTTGTATGGACACAAGAAGACATTACATGCTATACTTTTGTAACATGACTCTCAGTGATATTTTCCTCCTGGGCATCTGTTCTCTGGACCTAACCCTCAGCTGTCCTTACTTCCTAGCACCCCAGAAGGCAGGGCCCCGACGAGGGACTGGGTGGAAGCAGGGCAAGTGGTAAGCTATGTGCTACCCTGGCATCGAGATGGGCCTGGTTAAGGTGCCTAATGCTTAACTATAAGTTAAGAAAGAGCTTGGTAATGGACAAATGCTGTTATGATCCAAAAAGTATTAACTAGATTCGGACCTTTTTAGGGTTAGGAAAGATTAATCTGGCCGGAGTGCTGTAGTCTGAGTCTGGCAAGGTGTTCCCAGGAGAGCTGCCCTACAAGCCTCAATGTTATCTCTTACTGTGTCCATACAAAAATAACTAGTATTAAGATGTTGATTGAGTTTTTGGACTAAGGAAAGGAGTAACATACCTTAAGAGGTATTTTGCCCTGGGCAGTCAGGAAAGGCTTTGGTGGTGTTTCCTTTGAATCTTTTGGGGCATCAGGAAGGGCTTTCTTATATGTTGATTTTACTACCAGACTGGGTGTAACATGGGCCCAGAGAGCAAGGTGGGGATAGACCAGTAGGGGTGGAGAGACTAGTGAAGAGGAGGCTGAATCCTGAGAGCTGGGACCCAGGAATGAGGGGCTAGGAAGGAAGAGTGTGAGAGATGGGAGAAAGGAGAGATTGAATAAAAGGCAACTAATCATCAAAAAAAAATTGAGTTAATCATAGTTTGCACCATTATTATCTGTTGCACCTCTTCAGGGTAAGCTGTCATACTCCACCACCAATGGGCTGAGATTCCTCCAACTCTGTCTATTGGGTCCCTTCTACCCTTTTTGTCCCCTATGTGTCCTCCTCTCCCAACCCTTACTACCTCAGTTCTGTGATCTGAACCCAAGGGCAGGGTTTGGATTAGTTTTGTCTGTCCATTCCTTGGTTTTAGAGAAGTTCGTTTTTTTTTTTTTTTTAGAAGTTTGAATGTTTGAGAGCTTTGAAAGAGCAAGTAATGTATTTGATAATTTGATCTATGCTTACCTTATTATAACCTTATAATCATTTTAAGGTTAAACTTTGTAAAATTGTCTTTGTTGTAGACGGTTAATTTGTTAAAGATACATTTCTGAGGGCCAGAAATAGCTGAGAAGATGGGAGCACATGCATTGCCTACAATGTCCCTGTACACCACATGGTCCCATATGTACCCGGTTGGGAGTAGCCCCTGAGCATCAGTGTTGTGTTCCTAAAACAGCAGATATTAATAATACAAATATATCTATACATATGAGAAGTGGTTATAACTTCTAATAATGGTTTTTTTTTTTTTTTACTTTCTCCTTCCTTGCTTTTGGGCCTGAGCGATAGCACAGCAGTAGGACGTTTGCCTTGCACACGACTGGGTTCAATTCCTCCGCGATTTTTTCACCCCTCTTGGAGAGCCTGGCAAGCCACCAAGAGAATCTCGCCTGCACGGCAAAGCCTGGCAAGCTACCCGTGAAGTATTTGATATCCCAAACACAGTAACAACGAGTCTCACAATGGAGACGTTACTGGGCCCGCTCCAGCAAATCAATGAACAACGGGAGAACAGTGCTACAGTGCTTCCTTGTTTTTATCCAAAAAAAGAAATTCAGAACAATTTATATAAGGCAACAGACAAAAAGTGCAAAAATATATTACTGCTTCAGAAAAAAGATATATGCATATATATGTATACAGATATACATATTTTTTTGCGACATTAAAAAGTTCTGATGTGGAGTTCATGCACAATTCAATCAGCTAATCAGTGGCTGAATAAATAGCAGTACTCCTACAAAAAAAAAAGTTCTGATGATACTTTAAGATTACCAACTACTTTAATATATGTCGTTTTGTCTCGGAGACTAAATTCTCATGTGTTTTGCTCGGGGAGGAGAGCAGAATTACTTCTTAACAGAAATTCTGGCAGGTAGTATGATATGATACTGAAAATAATAGGGCAGAAAAAAAATCAGTGGCTTGACAGAGAAGCCTATTTTAACTTTTGTTGGTATTCACTATAGGTTCTCACATAACTTGATGTGAATAACTTTTTAAAATGTCCAGTACTTGTAAAAGCCATTTCGAGGCTTTAAAGTGTTAGCTCTCACTTGAATATCCTGAAATATCCCCTAGATGGCTTGCTAATTCTTAGAGTAGTTCCTGTCTCATACTGTGTCCATTTGGGAAAGAAAAAAAAAAACCAAAAAATTAACCAACCCTGACAACACAAGCCCATAAAACTCTCTTCACATCACTCTTGAGTTTCATCTTTTCTCTGTGAGACTGAGATCTGCACAACCCCGACTCTTACTGTGTTTGCCTCCCCTGAATGGTTTCCTACCTCAAGCTGTTTGCAGCCTCTCATCTTCTCTCTTGAACCTTCATCCTCAGAGAAATCTCTCTAAGTCTTTAGAAATATTTCTAATTTTTTTTTTTTTAGCTTAAAGTGTCTGAGTGGTTTCTCTGAGAGACACAATGGCATTTCTCAAAACAATATCTGAAAGCCCCTGGGAAAAAATTCAAGTGTTACTCTTTTTTATATATTGATGAAAACCAAACCCAACCCAATAACTTGCACTCCCTTGACTCTCCAAATGGAGAATGTATATCGGAGTATGATGTTTAAGTTCATACTTACCAAGTTTGATACCAAATCTTACAGCTTTCTAATGAAGCATTAACTTATCAAAACGAACCCAAGATTTCCGGTCATATTCACAGGGGCATTTTCCTTGTAAGGAGATCAGATTCTGATATCAACGTGTGACAAAGTCCATATAGGACAAGGCCCAAATGTCTCAGTGTTGGTGATCATTTGTGATCTGTCTTCCACCACTTTTCCCACTGGGTCTTCTTCATTTTGCCCCTCCAGTCCCTTAATAAGCAGAACCGCTTCAAGCATTGGCCTTGCCTTTTGCTTAAGTAATCTTTGGAGCAATAGCACAGCGGGTAGGGCATTCGCCTTACAAGCGGCCAACATGGCCGACCCGAGTTCGATTCCTCCGCCCCTCTCGGAGAGCCCGGCAAGCTACCGAGAGTATTCGATATGCCAGACACAGTAACAACAAAGTCTCCAATGGAGACGTTACTGGGCCCGCTCGAGCAAATCGACGATCAACGGGAGGGCCTTTACCTTTACCTTTACCTTTAATCTTTGTATAGGTTATCTCCTTCTTTCTCTCCACTTACCTTGAATATTTATGCTCACACACTTAGCCTTTCCTTAAGGTCCCATCTCCAGTTATGTTAGGAACCACTACCTGGCTCCATTTATCGTTTACCCAAGGAATTGTGCCATCAATAAACTGCCCCTAACATGTTATACCACAGTTCCTTTGAGCTAGGAGTTGAGGTGTCAGCTTTGGCTGATTTATAGCTACTAGCAACTTGCTAACAGCTCATGCCAGATTCAGTTCCTCACAAATGACCTCCTTTTCTCATAACCTGTTGACCATGGGGCCTCCCTTGGTTCCTTAACTCAAAACATATGACAACTTGCTTCTTCTGAGGAAGCTGGAAAAATCAAGACACTCAGCCTGACACACATGGCATGAAGGATGAGGATTCTTGGAGACTATGATGAGGATTCCTGGACAGTATGATGTCTTTCTACCACAGACTGCATGGATCCATTTGGGCATGGTTAGGGGAAGCCATGATCTGAGTGAGAAGCTTCTTTTTGTTTGTTCTTTTGCTTCTATGACCACACTCGGCACTGCTCAGGTCTTGCTCCCATCTCTGTGCTCATGGATCACTCCTGGTGGTATTTAGGGGACCATATGGGGTGTCCAGGGTCAAACCTGGTTTGGCAGCATGTAAGGGAAGTGCCCTACCTGCTGTACCATCTCTCTAGCCCTTTTCAGAAACTTCCTATCCTCTCCCTGACTTCCATCTCAGCTTGTCCTGATATAATCATCTTGGTGCAATGACTGATTGCAAGATAGAAATAGAGGTATATTTAAATGGTCTATCTCTTAAATACCACTTGAAAGTTAGCTTCCTCATTTGATATTTAGTTGAAGAAAAAAAATGTCTATTTTGATTCTGGAAGAATTCTGTGTTGGACATAGTCACTAAAGGTGATATAGCTTAGAAAGTTGGTACATTCTTAAGAGATTGCAAATATAATCTTGACTACACAAGTTTGAGTTTATGTTCTTTTTTTTGTGTGTGTGGGGGGGACCCATACCTGGTGATGGTCAGAATTTACTCCTGGTACTGCACTAAGTCATTACTCCTGGAGGTTCTGGGGGACCTTATGAGATGCTGGGGATCAAATCCAGATTGACCACATGCAAGGCAAATGCCCTACTTTCTGTACTATCACTCGGGTCCCCAAGTTTAACTTCTAACCAGATGTGTTCAATGATGTAATTTCAGATATAGTACCTATAAAATTGTTGAGCTTTGTTACTTGACTCTCTAGGAGTTAATTAATAGCTTGGTACATGCCTAATTAATTTCTAACATCAATATTTTACCTGACATATATACATATATATAATAGAGAGAAGAGACAGATAAAATATCACATACACAAATATTGAGGGTTTAAGTACCAGGCAAAATATTGATATTAGAAGTGAATTAGGCATATACTAACTTGATATATTTGTATGTGTTTATGTGGAGGGGATTGGCCACATTTAGTAGTGCTCAGGTGCTATTCCCAGATCTACGCTTGGGGATTCCTCCTGGAAGTGTTCAAGGGATTAAAACGAGGTCTCCCACATGCAACACAAGTACTCAGCCAGTTGAACTTTCTCACCTGTGTATGTGTGAGAAATATATATTACATTTACTAATATATAGTATTAGTATATGTATTAGTTATATATATTACATTTACTAATGTAGACTATATTTACTACATTTCCTGAGGATTGCTGGGGTTTTCATAGTTAAGAACTTCATAGATCTTTCTTTATCGTAAATGCTTTAAAAGAATTACCTGGGCCTATCATGCCTGTAATATGTATGATATTTTTCTAATTTGGTAGAAAATTAGTAGGTTTTGTCCTCGAATCAAAGTTCTCTACTTTTCTCCTCACAGTTTCCAAATATTTTTTCTTTTTGTGTCAAGGGAATTGCCCTGATTTTATGATGACATTTGGGCACGATATTTAAACTGTTAAAAGTTATAAAAACGACCCTTTGGTATTAAATGTAATAAATGGCTCTGAACTGAATACATGCACAGGTCCTCTTATATGAGCTTTGTGAGCCCAAACTGCTCTAGTTACATATTCTCATTGTAATTGGATTCTTTGACATTCTCACATCCCCCAAGAGTCAAGGCAGTGCATGAAATATTCCTCATGACTTGACACTGATGTATACTTTGGGTCTTTTTATTTTTTTAAAAAAAATTTTGGATTTTATCTCTAAAACCCAAAATTTGTAGATTTTTTTTTTCTTGGGTCATACACAGGGGTTACTCCTGGCTCTGTACTCAGGAATACTCCTGGCAGTGCTCAGGGGACCATATGGGATGCTGGGAATCGAACTCTGGTTGGCCTTGCAAATGCCCTACCCGCTATGCTATCACTCCAGTCCCCAAAATTTGTAGATTTTTTTTTTTCCCTGTAGATTTCATGCCTCTACAAGAGAAAAAAAAAACTTTATTTCCTGAAGTGCTCAAAGAATGAATGCAGGTTGAGGAAGGGAGAGAGATAACTTCTAGAGCTTACTTATCTTTGTCATACCTTCACCAAGATATTTTATTTCCTATATGTATGGGTCATCTGCACTGCCTTCATTTGTCCAGGCTTGTATTTTTCTTTGCTTTTGTGTGCCTATGTTAAATTAGCCTATAAATTTTCTTGATACTTATCAACATATAACAGATTATTCTCTTCTTTTTTTTCTTCTCTTCTGATATCTTTGCTCTCTTTCCTTATTTTATGCCTATTATAATACCACTCTAGAAAAAGAAATAGTATGTAGAAAACCTAGGTTTATTGACATGTGAGAGTAGACTGAATTAGGATTTGGAGCATCTCTGGGTTCTTATAGTGAGTGATGAATGTGAGTTCCAGAATGCTTCATAATAATACTGAATTAAATCTACATGAGTAAAGATGGATGCCTGGCTCTCCTTTGACCTTCTAAAGACTCCAGAGTATGTTACTGCTTGAAATTGTAGTCTAATATTTTTCAGTTGTGATTCATTCACAGTTTAATATGCTTCTAGTTCTAGTTTGGCTTTTCCCTCAGGAAGAGATAAAATCTCTTCATTATAATATAGACAGTGTTCTGCACTTTGAATACAAATTTATACATGTTCAGAGTAATTTTTCTTGTGATTGTCTCTACCCTGGAGAAGTGTCTTTAATGAATTACATACAAATTGTGTAATTTAAGAAGTTAATTTGGTTTTCTGGTTACACAGGACTGAAAACAGCCCTTGTAGAAAGAGATGATTTCTCATCAGGGACCAGCAGCAGAAGCACTAAATTGATCCATGGTGGTGTGAGATATCTTCAGAAGGCCATCATGAAGTTGGATTTGGAGCAGGTAATTATGTATTCTGGTTGTTAAATAAAAAAATTGCGGCTGTGCTTGCTTTTTTCCACGTAATTAAATCATTTTTTTTCTTTTTCTCTTTTTCTTTAATGGCTTTAAACAGTTTTTTACTGTTGAAAATACTGATTTAGTGTATTCTGCTAGAGTCTCTTTCAGGAGCAGTGTGCTACCTCTACCCTGTAATATTATGTCTATGGATTTTCAGGGACATTTTCTTCATAGGTATAGCAAAATAACAGACTAGACAATCACTTATAGATGTGTTGCCATTTAACAATTGTGATTTTTTTTTCCCCTTTGCCAATGATCACTAAATAACTATTTCCCAAGCAGTTTCAAGGGAGTTGTGTTGTAGTGCTGGAAGAGTATTAAATTGATCCTTCTAACGGCAACCACAGTCATGCATTCATCTTGTCACTGACATCTGAAGAAAAAGATGAGCTGAGTCATGTTTTTCTTAGGTCACATTTTATTGTGTCCAGTCTGCCATCATTTGAAGACTGCAAAGGCAGTGGGCAAGATGACATTTCCTAGAGGGGAAAACAGTTCTCCCTGAATTCTCTATCAGCTTTTCATACAGGAAAAGCACAACAGCACTAACTTGACATTGTCGTTTTTGGATCTGTCCTCCTAAGTGTCTCCGGCATCATGATGGATGCAAAGAAAAGAGCAGAAGAGTTTGAATTAGACGAGTTGTGATGTGTTCCAGCTTATGTATTCAACTTCTATTAGCTTCCTGCTTCTCATTTGTAAAATTAGTATTCTAATAGTACTGCTGGCTCTTCTGGCTCTTCTGTGCGACCTAATGAGAACTAAAGGAGTTAAGAAAAAAGCTTTTTTTTTTTATAATCTACAAAACACTCTGCAACCTCTGAGTATCTTCTCTGATGAGCTGGTGGAAGCATGAAGGGAATGCTTATTGTGGATTTAAGTAATCTGTTATCTCTTACATGAGAAAATATTATGGGGGAATGAGAAAGGAGACAATACAGAGAATGGAAGATAAATTGTTACAATAATCCTGCAACTGAAGTCAGGAAAATATCTTACACCTGGGAACTCTGACAGCATGTTTTTCTCCTATGCAAATACAGTTAAGGTTTCTAAAAAATCTTTCAGGTTGACAGCATGATGTATTATTAGAAATTTGATTAGGAGGGAGCTATCCTCGCTCAGAGGTAGAGAGGTTTTTGTGTATCAATCAGTTGGCAGGGTGTCTATTTGCCATTTGAAAATATTATGATCTGTTACTGCCAAACTAATTTTCTCTGTTTTGCTTTTCAGTATAGGATGGTAAAAGAAGCCCTTCACGAGCGTGCCAACCTACTAGAAATTGCTCCCCATTTATCAGCTCCATTGCCTATAATGCTTCCAATTTATAAGTAAGCCTTTGGTATCATCTTTATACCATTTGTTTATCTGAGGTCAATAGAACAACACAGTGTTAATGGGTATCGTCCCTCAATGTGCATTTCTTAATGGGGTTTTAATTGGTCCTAATCTTGAGTCTTTTCAGATATTTTCCTTTGTTGTATTTGAAAGTATGGGTTTCTTTTTCTAAATAACCCTTTTACCTATTTAAGAGGCTATAGTATGAGGCAAGATTTTGCACTCAGTTTTTATAGTTAGTAGTTTCTCCAATTTTCTGGGAGCATGTCGAGGAACAGCTGAGTTTGCCTTGGGGATTGGAAAGATGGTCAGTTGTGGACTAAAATGACCGCCCCAAAATCTGAAACTAACGGGTGTCAACTTCAAAGTTAAATCATCTTGAGTTATATTAGTTTCTGAATTAATGGGAACTAAAATCTGATATAGAGATTTCAGATTTTGAATTAGAAAAACTAATGTTCCTCATGTTACTAGAGTTTTATATGTATGACAATGCCTTGCGTTCTATTATTGATGATCTGGAAAGGCAGATTGTGTTACTATTAGCCACCTGAGATTTGGGGCTTAGAAACAAATGTGTTTTATAATTCTTATCCATATTTTTGTGCACATTGTTAATGAAACTTAAATTAGTGATTTTCTATCATGGATAGAGTCACTAAGTCTTTTATGTAGTTAAATCAATCTACACACATGAGACACTGAAAACTATTTTTGATTCTCCCCAGGGTTTTCTAATACGCAGCTGAGTTGAGAACCCTGCCTTGGAGATGATTTATTTAGAGTCTCTCTGATTTCATTTACTTAAATAATAGTTCATCTAAGCCGGTGTCATAAACAATCACATGTTTCTTCTCTTTGTTTTTTGCAGTGCATGTTCAGATATTCTTTGCTTTTCTTAAAAGTATCTTGCAGCTTAAAGTGACATACAATTATACTGTGGTCTGTGTCTGAAGAAAAATTCTCTGTGTTGTAGGTGGTGGCAGCTACCTTACTACTGGGTAGGAATCAAGCTATATGATCTGGTTGCTGGAAGTAATTGCCTGAAAAGCAGCTATGTCCTCAGCAAGTCCAGAGCCCTTGAACATTTCCCAATGCTTCAGAAGGACAAACTAGTAGGAGCAATTGTCTACTATGATGGTATGTGATTTTATTTTCACAAGATATCTTTCTCTCACTCTTGACTATATACATACATGTGTAATATATGTATCCGTGTACATATACTCACTATATTCTTTTTTTATTTTTATTTTTGTGTTTTTTTGCTTTTTGGGTCACACCCAGCGATGCTCAGGGGTTACTCCTAGCTCTCCACTCAGGAATTACTCCTGGCGGTGCTTGGGAGATCATATGGGATGCCGGGGATTGAACCCAGGTCGGCCACGTGCAACGCAAACACCCTACCCACTGTACTATTGCTCCGGCCCCACTCACTACATTCTTGTTAAGATGGCTTATACCCTTTTAGTAATCATTTTATACAATACACAAGTGCACTTTCATGCACCGTATAAGCCTCTAATACTAGCTTAGAAGCTCCTCATAGTGTTTTGTTTTTGATATTTTTAGTGTTTGCATAGTCAGTTATTTGATTTCTACTTTGTTGCTCATGGTTGGTTTGACAAATTTTCCGTTATGAATTTGCAAAATCTTTTGCCATTTCATTTGTTGTATATTCGTCAGTGAATACCTGCCTTATGAATATAATACAATGTTGAAAGAGCTGAGGATCTGTTAGCTTTTCTAGATCAAACCTCTATTTTCAAGGAGTTATAAATCTAGGGAAAAATGCCCCCTGGGCTGGCTGAAATTGACACATATGTGTTTTGCACAGAAAACAGTTTTTCAAATTATAATTTATGTGATGAAGGTTTATGAACATTGCATCTGTTAAGTGAAATCTTTAGCTTTTATTGCTTACTTCATTGTTGTCAAGTATTAGAAATTTTAAGTGAAATTATCTAGTATATATTTGACATATATTCATTATGTATTCAATGTGCATGGACAGTATGATTGTATACATTTCATTTGAAAGAACTAAACTTTTAATTAAATAAAAATTTATTTAAAAAAACCCAAAATACTTAATCATCCCCAGATGACCAAAATACAAAGCAGAATAGCAAGAGCCATTTGTGAACTTTTGCGACACTTTAACGTCTTGTGGAACTGGAAAATAGTTTGAGAATATCTATGAGGAAACAGCTGGAAAAAAGCACTATGCATGTTTTAGAAGTCGAGAACTTTGATAACACAAAGGACGACTTAGATTGTCTAGCCTAAGATTTTTTTTTCCTTAAAAAAATAAAACATTATGGGGTCTTTGATATTTAGTGTTAGCTATATTTTAGCATGAAGAAACATTTTTGTTTTATTTCTCAATAGCCTTTGATGTTCCTACTTCTTAGTATAGGATATCCTCAAGGCCTGGTCCCACCTTTGTTTCTTCTTCTTGTTAGTTTTTGAATCAATTTGGTTAGAGAGGGAATCAATTTAGCAGAACTTCATGTATGAATGGAAAGTATCTCTGTGTAGAAGGGCACTGGGGAGAAGCTCAAAAAACATTCTAGGTAAAACAGCACTAGGAAAATAATGAGGGTCTTGGATAAACATTCAAGCTTTAAAAAACGTAGTTTTAAAAATTCTTCTGGTTTTTAAATTTTTTAAATAGTAAAATTTATACTTTTACAGTGCCTTTCGGCATCCAAACTCCAAGAGGCAGGCACTTAAGGAGATTTGTAATACTCTTGTCTAAGCCCACATTTTAAAGGATAACTTTATGACTTTGCTTTCTTCTACATCAGATCCTTAATTTTAATCCAGATATGGAAGTCTTTGGGCCCTTGGCCTATTATTATCTCTTTCCATAACTCCCCTCTCAAATATATGGACATTTTCTTGCCATTTGATGTCTTGAACACTAAATCCTTTCATTTATTCTTTTGTGCCTATTTGAATTTCCTTAAGAGTAGTATTGGTAGGTGTTCTATCTGAATTTGTGACATTCTGTATTGTTTGTTTGACATTGTTAATTAAACACTATATTCCTAGTATTTTTATATAGAGAACCAAAAAATCAGAAGTACTATCCTATTAAAATCAAGAGGAAGAAGTTTTTCTTTTATTTAAAAAGGTTTTTAAATAACTTTTATTTAAAAACCTTTTTCTTTTATTTAAAAAGGTTTTTAAATAAATGACTTGTTGTAAATGAAAATTATTAGTTTAGCAAAACATTGAAAAAAATTTTAAATCATTACTTTTAAAATGATATTTGTAAATTGATTCTAAAATAGGAAATCTTGAGTAAAATGGAATAGAGGTAATGCTACTTTTTTTCTTCAAGTCCTCTTTTAACATGATAAAGGTCCAACTTTATTATACTTTAAGCAAAATCAGAATGTGAAACAAAAGTGTAGTTCTATGGTTTCACCACTGTGTTCACACATAGGGCAGCTCCTATTTTACCTAATGGTGTGATAGTCACATTAAAGCTCAACACAAAAATAAGATAGAATGGAGCACATAGGTTAAGGAACTAAATCAATAAATGAGCACTCAGAGAGAGGAGGGATGCCTTGCATTTTGATCAGAAAAATAACATTAGTTATCTTGTAACCACAGTTTCACAGATAAGATAAAATACTTCCTGAACATTAACCATTGTATGTGAGGGCCAGCCACTGTAATTTATAAGAGAAGTCCTCCCTCCCTCCTTCCCTCCCTCCCTTCCCTCCCTTCCCTCCTTCCTTCCTTCCTTCCTTCCTTCCTTCCTTCCTTCCTTCCTTCCTTCCTTCCTTCCCTCCCTCCTTCTCTCCCTCCCTTCCTTTCTTTTCAAAAAAGGTTAAAAATAGAAAGAGACAAGAAAGAGCAAGGTAGAAAGTGCAGCAGAGGTTGTGATATAGGCAGCAGGGAATGCATCAAGATAATCCCTAAAAAGAGAAAAGATTCTTTTTTTTTTTTTTTACCAGTATGAGACTATAGCGGTAGTCACCCAAATGATTTCAGATGCTTTTGTGCTGCTTGCAATATATTTACTTATCCTCAATCATATTTACTGGAACTGGGGATATCAAATGGTTGGTGCTTGGGATGTATGGGGCCTGAGTTTGATCCCTGAAACCACATCTTTTTCTCACTCTATCCCCATACCAACAGTTGTGATCCCGCTGACTCCTGGCACCACCAGCCCAAAGAGCACCACATAATTTTGATAAAAACGTGTCATAAGTTGTTAAATGAATGATCAAATGTGATAAAAAATTTTTGATCAGTAGAAGTCTTTTCGTAGTGTATTATACAGTTACCTCAGCAGTAATGAAAAGTGAAATATCACTTGTATCACTTGTCATCTCATTGCTCGTGGATTTGCTTGAGCAGGCGCCAGTAATGTCTTCATTCATCCCTGTTGTGTGCTAGTGTAGCCCAATGGCATTTGTTCGCTTTAGGAATACGAAGAGCATTAACCTGTTCATTTAGGGTCTTGGCGAAGTCCAACCATCTCATCGGTGGGCGCCCAGGTGTTCTTTTGACGTCCCATGGAATCCAGTTGGTAACAGAAAGTAAAATAAGTGAAATATAATAGTATGAAAATAAAGTCTAGTTACCAAGTAGTGTAGTTAACTTGGACCAGTATCCAAGAAATGCTTCAATGCTTCAATGCTAGGGTGTCACTTCTGGCTGTAAGAGGGCATATCTAAAGCACAAAATGCATAAGTAAAAAAAAAAATTCTCATAAGAACAGTTCATGTTAAATTAATTGTAATAGGGATTGCATCTGATGAAGAAAAAATATATTTCTCAAAAAAATTCCACATAAGTAATAAATCCCACATATTTTAAAAATGTAGTAATTATTGTAGCTATTCGGATCTTGGCATGTGTAAGATCCATCATCCTATTTTGTTGTTAACTGCTGAAAAACAAACCCACGCATACTTTTCACTGCAAAGTAAATGTCAAATTTCTCAGTAAAACCCATACGAAATGAACCTGGAATAGGAAGTGGTGACATATAAGGTTATACTTTCTTTCTGTTTGAGACAAGGTAGAATCAACTTGTGAGTTTTCTCAGAGACTTGTCTGTGTTTACTATCTCCCCACACTTCTGTCTGCCACCTCTTACCAAAGGGCCAACAGCTGCCGCCTGACCATAGCCGTTGCCACTCAAAGTGCAGTTACCAGGTAGAGAGGATGGTGACTGGTTGAATCCTCCCGGTTCATCAGGAAGTCTTTATGATTGACAGGGTTGGAAGACTTGGCAGGGTGTGAGCTTATATGAACTAGCTGTGTATGACCAGCCAGTTTTCTCCAAAACTTTCTTTGTCTTCTGCTATCAACTTTAATTATCTTGTTCTCAGGATACATCTTGGTTCCATTCTTGTTGAATTCTAGTCATCTAGTCCACTGCACAGCAAATGAGATATTGTTGAAAATCATTTAATGATTTAATACTGGAAACCATTAAATACCTCCATGAGGCTTCTATAAAATGAAACCAGAGAACAAAATTACAGCTTTAAATTCTTTCTCAGAGTCAAAGCATTGACAGAGAGAGGTCGGTTATTACACACTCAGTAATGCCCTTAAGTATTCCTTATGCACATATGAAAATGGCAACCTATAAGAAATTACATTGGCTTTCCCAATGTAAATAAAAGTTGGTTATATCCATGTTTCAAAGGGAGAATTAAAGTCCAAGTTTCACTAGAATATTCATATTTATTTCAATCTAAAACTCACAGCATACAAATAGATGAATTCAGCTCCTGAGAAAGCAAAGCCAATTTAATCTCTGGCTCCCCTGAGGTAAATGTAGTTCACGGTCCTACCCCCTCCCCAATCTTAGCTATAATCCTTGGCTCCTGGAGGTAAAAATGCACTGAAGTGAGAAAAATTCTGCAGCAGGATATAATGATCCAAAATGACAGGGACAATAATGACAATGAATTTCATGTCTCCCAGTCATGAGCTGAAGATGCTTGACTAGGCTGACTCATACAATTAAATTGTTACAGGTACAGCAGGAGATGCAGTTAGCTGTGTGCTTTGGGGAACAATGCTTCTAGCAAAAGGCATATTGTAGAATCTTCTAGACCCTTTGTAAGGAACAAACTATTACTCCTTTAGGCATGCACCTGCAATCGCACACTTTAATAAAAAGAAACCTGGGCTAAAGACAAGTCTTTTAAGGTCTTGATTTTTCTTACTTGAAAGCTTAAAAAAAAATCTACTACCCTATTGGGTATGCTTTTTTTCTTAGTTTTATGTTTTCATTTTTGTTTATCCACTGAGTCTCTGGAACATAAGTTAGACTTAAAGAATGGTGCCTCTGCAAACTGCAATTGTTTAATTATTTGCATGCTACCTATATGGAGTTTTACAGAAACAATATTTTCTACAGATGAGTAGAAGTAGGCTGAATAAATGAACACTGTGGATTTGCAAACAGAATAGCAATGTGATTATTCAAATTTGGTTATGTCTTTCTTACAGACATACACAGTTCTTTAAGTTTGGTATGGCATCAAAAATCATGTTAAAGCTATTTATAAAATTTCTTGTGCATTCATATTTTTATATATGGCTCTAATATCTATAGTACAAAAGTTAACGTGTAAAGTTTAAATAATTTTGATAGTTAATTTGAATGTTTTCAAGATATATATTTGGTGAGAGGAAAAATTTCTGTAAAAGAGAACATAACTCTTTTAGAAGAGTCTGAAAGCTAATATTATCAGCAAAGACGAAGTATTACCTTAGGGATCTCATAAGCATTTACTTTAAAAAATTTTATTTCAGTATCTGAATTGCAAACTGTATTGCCCAAAAAGTGGACATTATGAATCTATATACAGGGGACTTTTCTGCAGTGTGCTAGGCATTGTTTCAAAGAAGGAAATAATCAGCAATATACCAAAGAGCAAAATGCATAAATAATTATGTTATTCACATAAGAGTAAAACACAGCACTGAGAGTGAATGAACTAAGAAGTAAAACTAATCAATAGAAATAGAAAAACTATTGAAAATGGCATGACCCCTAGACTCAGTTATGTATTACAATCATACTTGAAAACTGCTTTAGAAAATATTATATGATACTTGAAACAATAAGGTAGTAAATGACTTATATCTAAAAACTGTAGAGTTTGATCCTTGTCTTTGTACATACAGGAATTTATGTTTATTGTACGCCACTAATTCCCACACAGGAGTTTTTTTTTTTGTGGCCTTTTGTGTGGAGGTCACACCCAATGTTGCTCAGGGTTTACTCCTGGCTCTGCACTCAGGAATTACTCCTAAAGGTGCTTGAGTTACCATATAGGATGCCAGGGATCAAACCCAGGTTGGCCTCGTGCAAGGCAAATGCCCTACCCACTGTACTATTTATCCTGCTCCTGAGTTTTTAAGTTTAAATGAACTAATATAAAGTGACTTTATATGTGTAAAACAAATAATCTTTTTTTGGAAACAGTTTGATGGTAATCTTTTAGTCCATCAAATTTCTATATTTTATAAAAATATCCCAAAGTGAAGTATCAGTTTGACAAATATCCTTCTAAGTACTTTAAATTTACAAATTTTTTTTTCCAGAAAATTTTACAAATCATGTTTAGGAGAAAGGAAATACTGTGTATATGCTCTAAGTTACCTCATGATACTCAAAGTGTAGGAGTTAAAAATTTGCCATGTTAAAATTATAGACCTCTTAGGCATTGATTTTTAGAATGTTTGTTTTTGATAATTTTCATGCCCATATACAGTTTTACACTCCATAAATTAAATGAATAATTTCATCTTGATTTGCTCATGTCAGCTTTTCTATTGTATTTTTCCTTTTTCTTTCTGTTGCATAAATGAAACGGACATCATTGGTCATATAGCAATGGGGACTGTTTTGTTGTTGTTGTTCCCTATTGCTGCCTTTTTGCTATTCCGTATATCTGGATACCAGCTAATGCTAAATGAAGTTTGACACATACCCCTAAGAAACAAAACTTGTAAACTGTGGCTTCAAGAGGGAAACCTTGAATAAATAGGACATATTTGTGTCTACCCAGGCTAACATCTAACATATGCTTTAGCTTCCTCATGACGAGATACAGAAAAATAGCCGCTAGGGAACTTTGCAGTTCCTTGTTGCTCACTTGACTAGCCAGTATTGTATACCAGACTTGCATTCTCTTCTAATTAACTTTTTTTAAAAAATTACACATACCCTAAAGTAGATTAGATGGATGCTTAGAAAATGAAAATTATGGTCATCCATATTGTTCCCTATATATGAAAACTTAAAAATAGAACTAAAATTCACCAAGAACAGGTTAAATATGTGTATAGTTGATGGAGCAAATAGTTCTGGAGGGTCCAAAATAAGCTCTCTGCCTCTCGCACAGTGTTTGTTGAAATGAATCACAGGGCGGCCAGCTTTATGGAATAGAACACTATGAAAGTAAGAAAAATGGAAAACATAGGTTGGGGGAAGTGATTAGAGTATTTTTGGTGACCTAGCTATAAGAAAACCAGAACAAATTATTTTATAAAGAATATCTTGGAGATGGTGAGGTGAATTCCCCAAACAAATATTTTTGCCATTTTATATATATATATGCCATAAATATGTATAAACATACATATATATAATTGTTTTCCAGAATTCAGTGTTTTTCAACCTTTTTCAAACTGTAAACTCCTCTCTTCTTTCTTTTTTCCTCCATCCTACATTTTGGCCCTTTAATCTAGTGCTTTGGCCTTCAAATTATATAATTTTTACCTGCCATCCTTAGAATTCCAATTGGAACATTCTGGATACACAGGAGGGGTCGGATAGCCATTGGTTAAGAACGCTTATTTAGATTAGTTATTGTGTATCCTTAGAGATTAAGAGGTTGCAAAATGGTCCTTTGTAACTCTATCTTTCTGTTATATTGCTTGTAATGTACTTGTATCATCTCTGCCTACCTTAAGGTACACTTTGTATGAAAATGCTCAAGCTTTTCCATTTATTCCATTTATTTATTATTCCATCATTATTTTCCTCATTGATATTTTCATAATTTTATTTATTTTTTTTCTTCTTACATTTATTTATTGAATCACTGTGGGAAAAGTTACAAAGCTTTCGGGTTTAAGTCTAGGTCATACAATGATCAAACACCTTTTCCTTCACCAGTGCTCATTTTTCAACACCAAGAACCCCAATATACCCCCCTCCCACCCCTCCCAATGTCTGTGAGGCAGATGATTTCTACTTAACTCTTCTATACATTGATTACATTCATTATTTTGACAAAAGATGCACCATTATTGTTTAGAATTTCCCCCCAAACAATAGGAATTGCTGAAAAGGTATTGTGAAATACTTTGTTTTCTATAGCTGGTATGACAGTCATATAGTGTCATATAATGATTTTGGATTTCTGCAAAGAGCCAGATAATTACGAGATTGGTTTCTGTGCGTTTGGTGTTATGGCTGTGCCGGAGAGCCACTTTTGGGTGGCAACTCGTGACCTCGGTAGGGCGGGAAGGACGAGCTGATACCGCCCCCCCTTCCCATGAGACTACAGTTGCCCCGTCACCGCTGGCTTATACCTGACTTTCCTATAAGCTCTGAGGCGGCGGTGACCTTGCTGCCAGGAGGGAAAAGGCAGAAGGGAGCAACACCCTTTCCCTCCTGGGGAGGCATGGTGCCATAGTTTAATGCACGGTCCATTCACTTTTCTGCTGCAAGCTGTCAGGCTCTGGACTAAGTCCTTTTGTCTCTGGAGCCATGGCCGTGCCAGAGAGCCGCTCATGGGGGGCAACTCGTGACCTCGGTAGGGCGTGAAGGACGAGCCGGTACCGTCCCCCTTCCCATGAGACTGCAGTTGCCCCATCCCACTGGCTCATACCTGGCTTTCCAATAAGCTCTGAGGCGGCGGCCACCTTGTTGCCAGGGAGGAAAAAGGCGGAAGGGAGCAACATCCTTTCCCTCCCGGGGAGGCATAGCGCCATAGTTTAACACATGGTCCATTCACCTTTCTGCCTCAAGCTGCTCGGCTCTGGATTAAATCGTTTTGCCTCTGGAGCCATGGCTGTGCTGGGGAGCCGCTTGTGGTGGGCAACTTGTGACCTCGGTAGGGCATGAAGGACAAGCCGGTACTGCCTCCCTTCCCATGAGACTGCAGTTGCCCCATCACCGCCGGCTAATACCTGGCTTTTCTATAAGCTCTGAGGCGGTGGCCACCTTGCTGCCTGGGGGAGAGGGTGAGAAAGCAGAAGGGAGCAACACCCTTTCCCTCTTGGGGAGGCATGGCATCGTAGTTTAACGCATGGACCATTCACTTTTCTGCTGCAAGCTGCCGGGCTCTGGATTAAGTCCTTTTGCCTCTGGAGCCATGGCTGTGCTGGGGAGCTGCTTGTGGGGGGCAACTCGTGACTTCGGTAGGGCTTGAAGGGGGAGCCGCCGGTACTGTCCCCCTTCCCATGAGACTGCAGTTGCCTGGTCACCACTGGCTCATACCTGGCTTTCCAATAAGGTCCAAGTCAACGGCCACCTTACTGCCGGGGGAGAGGTGGGGAAGGTGGGAGGGAGCAACATGCTTTCCCTCCCGGGGAGGCATGGCACCGTAGTTTAACGCATGGTCCATTCGCTTTTCTGCTGCAAGCTGCCAGGCTCTGGATTAAGTTCTTTTGCCTCTGGAGCCATGGCTGTGCCGAAGAGCCGCTTGTGGGGGGCAACTCGTGACCTCGGTAGGGCATGAAGGATGAGCCAGTACTGCCTCCCTTCCCTTGTATGTGGTCCAGACTCATTTCTGCCAAAAGCCACTGGGTTTTAAGATTTGTTTCTGAGTCTCTGGGATCATGGCCATTAATCTGCTTGATCAGGAGCCAGAGAGGCCATTTGTAGGCGGCAACTCGGGGTCTCATTTGGATGGGGAGGAAAGGGCCGGTTCCACCCCCATCTGGTGAGGCCCTGCGTGTCTCATCACTGCAGGCCCAAACCTGACTGTCCTGTGGCCTGTGGAGGATGGTGTTCCCCCGGGCCACCGGGGGAAACAGGCCAAGGCCTGAAACCCATTCCCACCTGGAGTGGCCCAGTGCCAGTAACCTACTACAGGAACAGGACGCATTTCTGCCAAAAGACTTTGGGTTCCAAGATTCATTTCTGAGTCTCTGGGATCATGGCCGTTAAGCAGTTTGATCAGGAACCAGAGAGGCCATGCCTCCAATTATATAGCTGAGCCAGAGGTGGTTTGTGGGTGTGTCTCCCGCATACCTAACTTTTGGCTGTTTATGTTCTTGGTAAACTTTGCCCCAAGTTTTTGGGGTCTGGCCAAAGACACAGCAGCAATTTTGGGGTATCTGAAAGTCTGACAGTGCCATCAGGCTGCTGATGCACTCGCCTCACAGGTACAGATTGAGCTGCTGGCAGCACCATACCCTCATCCTCATTGATTTTAAAATCGTCCTACTGTACTATCACTCCGGCCCCAAAGCAAGATAGTTTTCATTGAAACTTGCTTAGGCGTGAGGGAAGAGAATGAGCCAAAAGAGAACACGGGCTTCTCCAGAGTGGAAATGGGCAAATAAGCAAACTTCGAGACAAGCAAGTGAGGTCCATGTTTAAGGGAAGAGAAGAGCCAACTAAAAATACTTCTGATATGGGTCAATCAGTTATTAGTGTTCAGTTTATTCCATTTGGTCCATGGGCACATCCTTAAATCTGTTCCTGTGTCCTTTTGATATGTGTTCTAGAGTCTCTTCTATATTATTTGCTATGACAAATAGTCTAGACTCATGGTAAGACTTTCCTGTCCTAGACCTGGAAGCAGCCATTTCTCCAATAAACTGTGTCTTTTAGCTGTGGGAAAAAGGAATCAGAAACTGTAATCTACTAGTCATGGATGTTTTTTGCTACTAATTGCCCATTGATATAGGCCTTTCAGCAGTAATGAAACAAAATAATGCTTAAGGGAGAAAAACCTGACTTAATAGACATTGGTCATATTTAGTAGTATATGCTTTCTTATTTAGCCTCATCAGATATATTACTGCACTCAGTTTGAGACATTATTATTGTTGCAGTTTTGTTGTTCTTAGTATATATGCCAGTGAAGATATAAAGACAAATTACTATCATTCAAGCTACTTGACATAATTTTTATCAGTGTGATTAAATAACCAGTTCAATTTTGCTTTAGAATGATTAAGGATTTATTTTTTAAAGATATGCTTTTATTTAGTAAAATGTAAGTATATTTCATCTCTCCTACTATTTCCCTTTTTCTAATAATAATGTCAAGTGTGGATACGTTCTTTCTACTATTTCTGCATGTATGTACATGTGTGTTTGTTACATGTTTATTTGTATTTGGTCCTCTGCCATTTCTTATATAATATTAGTGCCTTTCTTTTTTCACTTAATGTTAAGTGAGTATTTCATTTCTAAGTAATATAAGGAACCGACATATTTTCTAAAGGTTGAATTAAAAATGCGAGGCATTTTGAGTTCGATTCCTCCGCCCCTCTTGAAGAGCCCAGCAAGCTACTGAGAGTATCTCGCCCGCACATATGCCAAACACAGTAACAACAAGTCTCACGATGGAGACGTTACTGGGCCCGCTTGAGCAAATCAATGGACAATGGGAGGACCGTGACCATGACCGTGAATTAAAAATTGTCCAGAAACCAAATTTTATGGAATTAGAGCGATAACACAGCGGTAGGGCGTTTGCCTTGCACACAACCAACATGGCCGACCCGAGTTCGATTCCTCCGCCCCTCTCGGAGAGCCCAGCAAGCTACCGAGAGCATCTCGCCCGCATGGCAGAGCCTGGCAAGCTACCCATGACGTATTCAATATGCCAAACACAGTAACAACGAGTCTCACAATGGAGACGTTACTGGGCCTGCTCAAGCAAATCGATGATCAACGGGAGGGCCTTTACCTTTCACCTTTACTTAGAAAAAAATGTATCAATTGGTTGTAAACCTTAGCATCAGTAAACCAAATTTTCAATTTTTTTCTTTTATAAATGAAAATGAAGCCATATTTCCTTTTTTAAAATATACCACACAAAAAGTGGCACATCCACTCATTTTGTTGGTACAGAGAACTTAAAATTAAGGCTTCAATTCTCAAATGCTATTATTATTACCATTTTGTAAAATATGCTCTGAATTGTTTAAATTTGCTGAAACCTAATCTATGTCATCTGCTTGCATTGAATGCCAATCTGCTTAGTCAGATTAAATGCTCATGTTAGTTATAGTCTTTTAAATAGATGGAACTGGTTTATACTAATTCATGAAATAAAGAGTACAATCTTATTTTACAGTCTTTATATTTGTGATGGATGGAGTGATAGCACAGTGGGTAGGGTGTTTTCCTTGCATGCAGCTGACCCGGGTTTGATTCCTCCATCTCTCTCAGAGAGCCTGGCAAGCTACCGAGAGTATTCTGTCTGCACGGCAGAGCCTGGCAAGCTCCCCATGACGTACTCAATATGCCAAAAACAGTAACAATAAGTCTCACAATGGAGATGTTACTGGAACCCACTCGAGCAAATCAATGAACTGTGGGAGGACAGTGCTACAGTGCTATATTTGTCATCTATTAAAAATTAGACATGAAGTTCATTAATTATTTATGGTTAAAATTTAAAATTTAAATGTTTGGGATTTTGCTGTTTTTGTTTTAGAGATATTGAAAAGACTTGTATCCAGAAACATAAAACCAAATTACATGTGTGGCACATTGAAGCTTCAAGTCACTGTCCACTGCATTTATCTCAGAGTAGTTTTCCTTTGGAAATGCTGTCTTGTCGGTCGTGTTTTAAGAGGGTGGGAGGGGAATGACTCATTAGAATATGGGGGAATAAGTAGGAAATAAATAAATGTAATGACGAGTCTTTAGGAACTGATCTTCCTGCCACTTGTGGGGCAATGTGATCTCTGTGGCATCTCACTTCCTTTTTGTAGAGTCCCTTGTCGCCCACTGAACTCTTCTGGTGCTTTACTATGTTGTCTGGCATTCTTTCCAGGGGACCAAGAGTCTTTTCCGAGATAAATGATTAGAAAACAGTAGTCATATGAATTCTGGAGGAGTTGTTCTGATGAGAGCACAGACATTAGAGCATATACATTCTTTTATAATAAAAAGCGAGGCTGGTATCTAATCTCATAGGAAATAACTGCAACGAACATATCTTCAGTAAAATCGCTCCAGTTGTAATTCTCAGTTTACTGATCCTACAGCTAAGTTTTGTAACATTATAGAAGACTATGAAAAAATCCAAAACATTCACATTTATACTTAGTAAAGCTAACACCTTAGTAATTTATATTCTACAGTGTCAAATAGACTATTATTTTAAATGTGAATTTAAATCAGTTTTATTATTATTATTATTAATACATACTTGTATCACACTTTATATTAGCACAACACTCCTTACTTGGATCATTAAATACACTCGCAGGAAACATGAACCACATAACACCTTCTTTTAGAAGAACACTCAACTCTGCACATTAACAACCATAACAGACTTCTCAAACTTATTAAACTACTGCTTTATTATCCAAAACTAACGAGGTGTTCTTGTATTCAATGAGAAAGTATTAAAATATTTAATTTATTGTCTATTTGCAAAAATAAGTTACTCAGAAGAAAATGATTGAAGAACACAATAATTAGATGAGCAGTTATCATGTTAGGAACAAATTAAATCGCCTGTACTTTGTCTTTATGTTGAAGATTATATATAACGTACGATCTCCTAAGCAATGTCATGGTGGCCCAGCAGTGTGGGTCACATACTTCAGTGCTCAGGCCCAGGGGGTGTAGGGGCTACCGGGGCCATATCTTACTGGTGCTCGAGGGACCATGTGCTGCAGGAATTGGACTTAGGTACGAGGCTTGCACACTAGCTTCTTGAACTCCATACCCCACCCCTTCCCCTCACCCCCTAAATATTTCTAATTTTTAAACCAAGGAATGCAGTAATGAACAGACTTGCCATCTACTTTCTTTATGAAAGAAAAAATCTGCTTGAATAATAGCTAAATAAAATCTTCAGAGAGTTTATGTGCTTACTGATTTTCTGTAGTTATCTCATTATGATCTGGTGAAAGAATGGATATAAATATAATTGTAAAAGTCATCTGAATACTGTCAGAACTTATGCATTGTATAAATCCACTACCCCTACCTCCTTAAGGAAATGAAATTAGCACTATCCTTTTGCAGTAGTTGCTTCTTCAAACAACATAAAAAATCAGAGAGCATACTAATTGTAAGAAACCTGCATTATATTGAGGTTAAGAAATATTTTTACCTCTTTCCTTTATCTTCTTTTGTCTTTCTTTTCTCATCCCATTCTTGTCTTCATGCTCCCTCAATATGAGTTGAAAAAAGAACAGGGTCAGAGAAATAGCTCAGTGGTATGGAGTCCATGTTTTACATGCAGGAGTCCTGGGTTTGATCCTCAACCACAACACTGCATGTGCCCCATATACTGCCAGAAGCAGCTCCCTTGTCAGATGTGATCCCTCAGGACTGCCAGTGCACAAAAAATTTTTTAAAAAGGAAGACATATTTTGCAATCATTTACATCCATTTTTCAAGTGGTGAAAGACCATATATATGTATATATGTATGTGCATCTGCACACACACGCATATTAATATTCTCTTTTGTACATGTTGTATACGTTGTTATGATGATCAGGGCTTGATGACTGCCTGTCTGTGGTACCTCATACAGTTTTAGCCAGTTTTCTGGGGATGGAACATTAGGTTGAGGTACTTGTGTGCTCAGTTGCTGTGCTTACTGAATATTATACCTTCCCTTCGTTGTGATGCTTGCAACATATGCCCCCTGGGGATTGTGCTACTCATGCACATTCTGTTTGTAGTACCTGCCAGGGCTCTCTGCGCAGCTCACCCACGCTTGTCAGGGGGTAATGCGTTCTGCCTGTGGTACTCTCATAAAGTTTTTATGCAGTGATTGTCATGTGTTATACTCCATTGCTGTTTGCTTAAACATACTGGTTTGTGTTATGACCATAAATTGTTTGAGCTTTGGGGGATCACAGACAGCAGAGCTGCAAGGCTCATTCTCAGAACATGTGACAATAAACAGTAGACTTTCTAGCCACAGAGCTTTTCCTCTGGAACTCCTAAAAGAAGCTAAACATCAACATTATATTTACTCTCCCCCTTTTGAGCCATGCCTAGCTATGCTCAGGGCTTACTCCTGGCTCTGTGATTAGGAACTGTTCCTGGGCTGGTGCACAGTGAATCATAGGTGGTTCCCAGAATTGAACCCGTGTTGATCTTGGTCTCATACAAGGAAGTACTTGAACCACATTTTATTGATGCAGGGGCTCACTGGCTGGACTCAGGGTTTGCCCTTGGCTTTGTACTGAGGAATCATGTGTAGTGGGACTCAGGGGACCTTAGATGGTACTGAGGAATGAAGTTGGGTTAGTAGTGTACAAGACAAGCACCCTACTTATTGTGCTTTCTTTCTAGCTGCATTAACCCTTGTTCTTAACTCTCTGGCCCCTAAACATCCACATTATTAAAGTAAAATTTAAAGTGTACAGATACCTAGATGTAATTAAATACCTCATTTGCTAAAGTTTAATTATTTTGTGTGTGTGCTACATTTATTGCTTAATGTACCAACCTACTCCCAAATATCTTTTAAAATTAAAAAAATGTTTACCTTTTATAAAAGATGATTGCCCTTTGGTTAGAAATATTCTACAAATGTTGGTAATACAACGTGGAATGGAATTAACACACAGCCTGACTTTTATTTGTTTTGCTTTCAGGACAAACCACAGTGCAGTGCACAGGGCCTGTCCCTGGCCTGGTGGTGCTTGAAGGAGCATGTGGTGCCTGGAATTGAATCCAGGCACACAAAACATGTGCACTAGCCCTTTAAGCACCCACTCTGGCCCCAACTCTCTGGCAATTTAGATTGACACTTGTCTGAAAATTATGTGATTTCTAACACATAAATCACCAAACTATGTGATTTCTAACACACTACACCCAAATTTGGGAGCCCTGGTCTTCACAGCAATAGCAACAACAGGGGAAGGAGGAAATTAAAACAAACCTCAGAAGAAACGGCAGCTACCAATCTTTCTAAACTATCATCTAGAAAGAGATGGAGCTCCTGTTTTCAAACTTTTCTATGCAAAGTTTTATAGTCATCCCAAATATCCTAAGACTAATAAAATTAAAACCATTTTTTCCTTACTGTAGCACTGTCCTCCCGTTGTTCATCGATTTGCTTGAGCGGGCACCAGTAACATCTCCATTGTGAGATTTGTTGTTACTGTTTTTGGCATATTGAATATGTCACGGGTAGCTTGCCAGGCTCTGTGGGCAGGATACTCTCGGTAACTTGCCAGGCTCTTCGAGAGGGATGAAGGAATTGAATTTGGGTAAGCCGCATGCAAGGCAAACACCCTACCTCCTGTGTTATCGCTCCAGCCCGGTTAAATAAGTAATAGCTTATTTAAATAAATAATAGCTCATAAGTTAAATAAGTAATAGCTCATCCAAATGGTGGGGTATGGGAGAGTCAGGCTAGACCCAGCGGTGCTCAGAGCTTACTTCTGACTCTGTTCAGGGATCATTCCTGGAGGTACTCATGCAACCATATATAATGCCAGGAACTGGATCAGGTTAGCTGCATTCAAGGCAAGTGCCTTAACATTTTTTCCTTAGGAATAAAATATTGTATTAGAGTAGTACAATAGTACTAGTAGTAGTAGTCACACTTAGTTTTACTTATTTATTTTAAAGTAGAGTACAGCTGTTTATTCAAGCCACTGATTAAGCCGACAGAAGCAGACATGAACTCTATGCCACCTTTATTTTTAGATGGTGACAATTGTCAACTTTCTCCAGTAACTCAACTGGCAGAGTATGTCTGCTAAATGTGAGGCCCTGGGTTTGATCCTCAGTACCACCCTTATTCAAATAAAAGACAAAAAGAATCATATATTAGGAGGTTCGGCAGTATTTACATGAAAACTTTATCTTTATGTGTGTGTGTGTGTGTGTGTGTGTGTGTGTGTGTGTATGTGCATGTGTGTGTGTGGTACACCCTGGGATTTTTTCCACAGATGTCCGACCCGAGTTCGATTCCTCTGCCCCTCTCGGAGAGCCCGGCAGGCTACCGAAAGTATCTCGCCTGCATGGCAGAGCCCGGCAAGCTACCCGTGACGTACTCAATATGCCAAACCACAGTAACAACAAGTCTCAAGAAGGAGACGTTACTGGACCCGCTCGAGCAAATCGATGAACAACGGGAGGACCGTGACAGTGACCATTGAAATTTTAGGCCACAGATTCATCTGTGCTTAGAAGTCACTCCCTGATAATGCTCAAGGACTATCTCTGGATACCGAACCAAGGTCTGCTGCCTGTAAAGCAAGTGCCTTACCCTCTATACTATCTTCCTTGCCCATTCCCGTGAACTTTTAGCAGGAAGATTTATTTATCACAGCTAACTCAGAGGCCCTGCTGTCAAAATTGGATTGATTGATGGACCGAAAAACTGGATGGTGAATACAGGCTGGTCAATAAACCTGATGGCTTGGAAAGCAATAGAGTCAGTAGCAGAAACAGTTAAAATACAGACGCTGCGGTCAAGTTGTTCTCCAATATGTCTTCAGAATATCTCATAGCTCATGAGTGGTTAGGGGAAAGTCAGACTGCCTGACTTTCTATAATTTCCCTTTAACAGAATGTCAGTTTGGGGGAGGACTCCATTTTACTCCGGAGAAATGGAACTGGAAAGCAACAAATGTCACAATCGATGACCAGAAGGGCATACCAGGCTGCTGCTGCTCTTTCCTTTAATCTTAGGGAATTTCAGTTCTTGGGAATAGAGGATGGATGTGAAGTTCTGACTGAGGTGACCTAACCCTGGGAGACTGACATGAGGTCCCCCACACGGATGCTTTAGTACAGACACCCCTCTCCACAATCCCCTACCCTCACAGTCTTTCTCTCCCCAATACAAAGTGCTACAACTCTTTATTTTTTAGAATTAGATCAGCGTTTATAGCAACTTATCTTACTATGTCACTCTTTCATTACTACTACAAAGCATGATTTCTGTGTCATGGTTGCAAAGGGGGAGATTAGGGGATTTTTTTTTCCAGAGTCCTCCATTGCTCCATAGCTTTCTAAGTTCCTGTCATTTTGTTGGTTATGTTTGGAATTTCTGTGACACAGTTTTATCTGCTTTCTGCATGACACTACTCTCTGGTAATTGCTACTGTAGGCAGCAGAATAATTTCAATAAAGAGCTGATGGGTCCAGGCCCCTCTAGTGTATCTAAAATTTCATGATCAGAATCTATGAAAAAATGCTAAAATTTGATGTGAATTAATGGGGGGTGGGGAGGGAGTAGTCTAAAACTCAGTAGTTCATAGGACAAGAGCACCCACTCACAATCTGATGGTGGATGAAGGTGCTGGGAAAGAGGGAGGTTCATTCATATCCACTGCTCAGCACAAAGAGGTCCAGACAGAGTCAGAGGCTTGTTGAATGGATGTTCTTATTAATCATAAAAAAGGAAAAATAACCAAAAAGGGAACCCTTGTGTAGAACTTGAATGCTGGGTTAGTAGAGGCAGGGACTAGGGAAACAGGCCTGGATCAAGAAAATTGAAGAATGCCCTGCTAGGGAGTTCGTTTTGAATTTTGTTATGCAAAGAGCACCCAGCGAATGAAAGTAGCATTTGTTTGAGGGAATTTAGACCCAGGGAACATATTTGAGAGACTAATGAGAGAATAGTCTAATTGGAAGGGAATTGGGTGGGAGAGAGGTAAAACAGGAAGGAGAATGTATGAGACATGAAGTAGTGGCATATTTGTTCACATTTTGTGGACCACTACAGTATCCATTAACTGGATTCTCATATTTTTCTGTAGGATAACATTGGTTTGTCCTTTCTGCTCTGCCACAGGGAGCTTAGGTTTATTGGGTTACTCCCATCACAGTGCTCCCATTCCTCTGTGTTTATAACTTCTTTCTTTATGCTCTGCTTCCCCAACCTGTCACTTACCTTTATCTCCTAATCAGACTCTGTTAAGTTGTAAATATTGCGTTTCTTTTCTCCTTAAGTCCTTTGCATAGTGAATTCAGAGCAAAGTTCTTTTTGTATGGACACAAGAAGAGAGTTAATGCTATGCTTTTGTAACTTGGGAGTTAATTGACTCCGAATGATATTCAATCCTGGGCATCTGTTCTCTTGACTTAAGCCTCAGTTGCCCTTCCTAGCACCCCAAAAGCAGGGTTCTAATGAGGGACTAGATGGACCCAGGGCAAGCTGTGAGCTTCCCTGGCATCAAAATAGGCCAGGTCAAAGTGCTATAATACTTAACTATAAGGTAAGAGCATGATCATGGACAAATTCTGTCATGATCCAAAAAGTACAACTAGATTAGGACCCTGCTAGGATTAGGAAAGATTAATCTGGCCTGAGCACTGTAGCCTGAGATCTATAGTGAAATGCCCCCCCCCCCCCCCCGGAGAGCCACCCCACAAGCTTAATGTAGCTCTTACTGTGTCCATACAAAATAACTAATAAGAAGAAGTAGAATTAAGATGTTAATTAAGATGTTAATTGGATTTTTGGACTAAGGAGAAGAGAAACACCCCTAGGTGGTATTTCCGCCCTTGAGCCTGATCTATGTTCAGGAAGGCCTTTTGATATGTTGATTGTGCTACCTGACAGGTGTGACCACTACCCACAATGTGCCGGATAGTTGGGGAGACTAGAGAGAGACCAAGGCTGCGAGAGGGAGCACGGAGAGATGAGTGGGAGAGACAGGAGGAGATGAGAATGAGGAGCAATGTGAGACTAGAATGGGGAGCTTAGTGAGACTGGAACTGTAGCATGGGGAGAATGGAATAAACAGCAGCTGATCACCAACCAGCTTGGCCCTCATTTCCTCTTTCGTCCACCCATGGCATCAGCCATCCTGGGTGGGCAAGCGGCCCGACACCACTGAATACAGGCGGAAGAGAGCTGCAAGGTTCCCTAGTCGTCTTGAGATTACACATTTTTCTAGCTGTCTTTGTTACTTTCCTTCTTTGTTTAAATATCTGCCTTTTCAGATCTTTTAAAAATACTTTACCTCCGTTTAGAATTTTGTTATAAATCTTTTGTCATAATTTGTCTTGCTATAAATTATTTAATGTAATTTATTGCAATTATTTCGTTACAATTCCTTCCATTTAGATTAATAAACTAATGTCAAAATCATTCAAAGTTCTGTTTTAAGAAGAATCAAGATCTTTTAAAACTGCATTCATCTGGGTTTTACAATATCTATAATTGCCCAACTGGTTTATGTCAACATTTTGGAAGGAATATCATTCTTTAAAGCAGCATTAGAGATATAAAACCTCAAGAGGGTGAAGAATGCCTGGTGCATGCTAATTTTATCCTTACCCAGGTGGAAGAGAGGATAGCCAAATTTATAGATAGAACAAGGGGATGTCAGTTGCAGCCTGGTCTGAGTTTGGGCATAGCTCTTCTCACTCAGCTCTTATCAGAACATTAGTAGTTGATGTATTCATTTCCAACCTGTATCATATTAAGATCTTACTTTGACAAATAGTGATTTGATTTGTAGTCTGTTTTTGGCACGTGTTTTACCAGCATTAGCCAACTCTAGACACTTACTGAATTCATTATGTACCTTATGTATGTAAGCAGTAATACTTCCTCTTAATGAACATACGGTCACATCAAAGTACTGTGAGGTTGTTTTACAAAAGTGTCTTTGTGCAGTGCTCCTCAGAAGTTATGAGACATGTGTTAAGTTGAAGACGGGAATGCTGTATTTCAAGTCTCATTTTAATAGAGTAATCTGTTAGAATTTTGCCCACTCCTTACGGTGAGTAGTCTGCTATAGTCTTTTGGGGCCTTTATTTCGTAGACTTAGGTTTTTAATTGGGATTTTTTTTCTTCTTTTATCCATTTATTTTTTTTTTGTTTGTGACTTAAATTAACTGAAAACTCAAATAGAATTTGTATTCTAAAGTATGAAACTGATGAATGTCATTCTTACTCTGGGTAGTAAGAAATTCACAACATCTTCTTTACGAAACAGGAGCCACATACGAGTGGTGCTGAGAGAAGGGGCTACTCACTTCCTTGTGACACTCAACCTGGCCTGGTGGTTCAGATTTGGGAGCTACCAGCTTACAGCATGTGGTGCAGGGGGAGACGATGCATGTGACACTGGGTATTGAACATGGGACCTCACACATGCCAGGCCTGTGCTCCACTCTTTTGAGCTATACCCCAGTCCCCTAAAATCTACTTCAGTGCTCATGACATCTATTTTATTCTTTGAACCACACCTGGCAGTGTTCAGGGCTTATTTCAGCTCTGTGCTCAGGGATAACTTTTGGTAGGGCTTGGGCAGACCATATGGGGTGCCAGGGATCAAATCTAGGCTGGGCACTTTCAAGCAAGTGCCCTACCTGCTGTACTATTACTCCAGCCCCAGTGCTCATTAAGTCTGGTGGGTCACTCTTAGTTATTCTTATCCAACCAGGCAAGGCAGTTGAGTTGAAGGGTCTGAGGATACAGTGATGCTAGGGACTTGTGGGTACTGGACACCAACTAGAGTGCCCTGGGGATGTTAGAGAGGCCACTGGAACTAAACCCAAAAGTGATCAGGGGCTTTCAGTACTATCACGGGTATTCAAGGGACAGCATGTGTTATCAGGGTAACTAGGGTTAGGCATAACCCTGTAACTATCTTCCCAGCATCTAAAATCTACTGTAATAGTTTTCTGTCTGTGGGAGCACTAAATTTGGCCAGTATCTCTTCAAATATTTGTCTTTAAAATACAGATACCCGTCAATAACTTGAGGGTTGAGCTCTCAATGCAGTTTGGGAGAAGTAGAGAAATGAGCCAGGAAAAGCCAAGGCTCAAGTTTCAATAGGACAGTAGTTTTCTGATGGTTGTGCCACAATCCAAACCCATCATTTGACTTGCTGAGTTTAGAAGTCTGTTCCAAGTCCTCCTCTGTGTGCAGGAGGAATCTAATCATGGATCTGAACAGGGAAGCACTTTGCTCAGTTAATTGATGATGGATGGAGTGAAGCGAATAATAGTGTCTTGGAAATTCTTTGGGAGAAGGTGTCAAGGACTACCTGAGGCATCTCCTTAAAATAAAGAGCTTGAAGGCCAGACCTTGGGGGAAGAAGAATTAGGCAGAATGTGAGATATCTGGCTTAGAAGACTTAGATCAGAGCAGATGAGGACAGGCATCTAGATCAAGTAATAGCAGAAAACACCCCGGTAGGTGTGCTCTCAGTGCCTGGTATGGGTGGTGAGATACACTGCAACTGGTGTGTACTCTATGGATTCCTTGTCTTGGGGTTTCCGGTAGGCAGATGACAATTTGTGGGCAGGTTCAGACTCTGGATGATTGGGATTTTTGATATTGTTGTCAAATAAAGTTGTACTTGGGGATTGTCGTATTTATTAAATTTAGGTTTATTAGAATGGATAAATTTCTTTTCTATCTGGGATTTGGGACTGAGTCTACAAGTTGAAGTTTGTCAACAGTTATAACTGGAAGAGGACATCTTGACTGTCTCAGGCAAACTAGTAGATCTCTCTTTGATTATAACCACTGAGGAGCATTTCCTGGAAGGCTTTGAGAATTGTTGAGAATATGGGCAACAAAGTATTGACTAAAGCATGGTATTTGATTCTTTTTATTTTCCAAGACATTAATAATAGTCAAGGTATGGCCAAACCTTATGTTTCAAAGATCAAGTACAGCTTATACATTTCAACTGCCTGTAGCATTAATAATTTTTTTTTGAATCTGTTATGTTTTCATTGCAGGCAGAGAGTAGTAGTCTGAAGATGTGCTTACTTTGTGTTTTGTTATTGACTTTTGCATTTGAATCTTCCTGCTCTATGTTACCATGCTCCAGTGTATCAGAGAAAATGGAGAATTTTTTTGACATTGAAACCTTTCTTAGAAGAACTGTTTTAATAGAACTATTTCAACTTATGTAATACCAGAATTGACTCTATAAACTATTTATGTAGCCATTTATTTTTATTTATTTATTTTTATTTGGGGGCCACACCTTTCAGTGCCCGTGGCTTACTCTGGCTCTGTGGCTTACTCAGGGGCCACTCCTGGTGGTACTTGGGTGACCTTTTTGGATGCCAGATATTAAACCTGGTTAGCCACATCTAAGGTGAATGCTGTACCCAGGTATACTACCTGTCTGACCCAAACACTGTTTGTTGAAGTGGATTTCTTTCCGTCATTTTATGTGCCTAGCTCCTTTGTCAAAAATCAGTTGATTGTAGATCTGGGGATTTGTACTTGGATACTGGATTTTAACTTATTGATCAGAGAGTCTATCCTTATTCTTATATGCTGTTTTGATCACTATAGCTTTATGGTATAGTTTCAAGTTAGGTTGAGATAACCTCCTACCATTCCCTGGACCTGTTGCTGGCTCTGCTGCTAAGAATTGCTGAAAGGGGACCCTGGACTTGGATCCACCCCTCCATTCTCCCCCTTCATCCCCCACATCCCTCACCCACCCTTTCCACCCTCCTTCACCCCCCCCACCCCAAAACACACACACACACACACACACACACACACACACACACACACACACACACAAAGAGAAAAAGAAAAATGGAGTCTTGCTTTGCTTACTTTGAAAGTTTTAGGCCCAAATTAACTTCCCAAGGAAACATATCGTGTGTGGAAATACTATTCTGATGAATGTTTGTGTTTTGGGAAACAAATAAATGACTATAAAAACAAAAGGAGAAGGAAGGTAAGTTTAGAAGGAAATGTTTATTAACAGTATCAGCAGCTTTCTCCTTTTTCCATATATGCCCCATCTTGTCATTCCAGTGGCTGTAGTCTTGGCAAAACCTACTTTCAGATGAAGAAACAGACTGATGCTAATGGAAACTCTGTAGAATGAGTCCATCTGTGACCTCTATGTCCTCAACTTAGTTTCCTGAAAGGGTGACTGAACATTAGCCTGGTTTCCAAGTTAGTGTAATGATACCCATTCTTTTCAGACAGTTGTGATACTGAGCTGTGTTCAGCCTGATTTGATAACAGTTTGATACAGTAATCTTCCTGTGATTAGAGAGCAAAATCTGATAAGGTAAAGGACTCTCTTTGCTACAGATAAAGATTCTCAAAAGACTGCTTCCAGTTAGAATTCCCTAGCTGGTCCTTAGCACATAGTTCCATGCATTTATTATGTAGCTCACATTCAGAATCACCCCTGGGGCAGGCTGAGCTATCCAGCGGTTTTGTAAAAAGTTGTGTGCATGTGCTCACACACAAATGAGGAGAACTGAGATGTGGTTCTTTCCGCGTGAAAAGGGTCCTCTTTCTTTTTCACTCCTTTCAGGACCTGGATTAGTTTCTCACCAAAGAACTTCTTTTTACCTTTGTCACAGAATTAGGCTGTCGAATTTCCATGTGGTTCATTTGATTGCAACTTCACAAAATAGCAGATCTGAGAGGTCATGGAATTCCACCATAAGGCTCAAGCAGCAAGAAAACGGAGTCTTGGGTTGCAGCTCACCCAGGTTTTTAGGCACAGGCAAAAGAGAAAGAAATTTGGCTGACTTGAGATGATATTGAATAGCAAATGGGAAGTGGTAAACCTCAAGACTTTGCTTGAAAAATAAGGGATCAAAATTATTGAAGTGAGGCACAAGTTGCATTCGAAGAAGAGGTATATAGAAGGCATGAATGCTGATGGAGGTGCATTGACCTGCTCTGCCACTGATGCTGGCATCTTTATTACTGCTCCTCCACGAAGGGGTGGTCTGCGGCCATTCCTCTTCTACCTTTAGACTGGGTTCTCCTTGCTTAGAGCCCTTCTGACCTGTGTCTTGGAAAAGTCTGATCAGACCAACGGCCTCTCTCTTATGGGCCTTCTTCAACTCCTTGGGGAGTAGTGGACTGCTCCCCTGCAAGGCTTTCATGAAAGAGAAAGGGGGAAGAGATGGCTACCAGCAAACACAAAACGCAGGCAATTATCTGATACTGAAATAAGCCAGTTATTGGGAATTTGAGATATTAGAACTTGTGTCTTTTGACTACTAACAGGTGTTGGTTGCCCTGTAAAACCTGGCAGAGACTTCCTATTTTTAAGAGAAAATGAAGTCATCTGGTTTGATACTTGGTAATGCTAATATTTTGAAATTCTATCTAGCACCTTCCTGTAGATTAGAAACATTGTACTGTGTTCCTGTAGATCCTCTGTAACCCAGAAAGGAATACCATGCTTGCAGGCGGATCATAAGTGAGGGAGAAACAAACAGAATGAGCAAAAAGGATTTATAAAGCGCATAGATTAGAGATTAGTTGTTACACATTTCAGGGAAAATTTGCCAAACTGATAAGCAATAAATAACTTCGAATTAGAAAAGATACAGTGCTTTTTTTTAAATGTAAAATGTGTTAGGCAGTAGGTATGTAGGCATAATGTAGTTCTGACTTTCCAGTGATTTTTTTCCCTAACTTTTTCTAACAATATATTTATTGAGGACTATTATATCTTCACATGTTATTTCCCTCATTTATTCCTTACTGTAGCCCTTTGGTTCTGTCATCATTCCCCATGTATAAATGAGTGAACAGAACCTCAGCTGAAACAACCACGAGGAATTGGTAAAATGGGACTTGTGCTCAGGTACAGACTCCTCAAAGAAGCTCTGTGAATATATCTGGGCCATGAGAGAAACAACGATATGTTTGGAGCACTATATCTAGTGGTATTTTAAGAAGCTGTGGTGAAAAAAGAAAATGTGATAGGAAAGGAAGGACTTTGGGGCATGTTTGACTTTTCTGAGTCATTCCACTATTTCCTAGTTAGGCTATTCACTCAACTCCAGACATGGTCTGATCTGTTTCCTTTTCTGCTCTCACCGTGAATCTTAGCTCAGTGCCCGAAATAAATATTTGTGAAAGAAATAAATCTCATATATCTTCAAGATAGTTATCCTACAATAAAAGTTCCTGCTGTACAGACCTCGGTTTTTAATAAAGAAAGATCCTGAACCCTCAACACTAGATTGAAATTCTGAGATTAGTTATTAGTAACTTTAGCTATATTTCCCAAACAACCAAGGAACATCCGATGGCTTTTAGATCACATAGATGTATGGTCTGTATACATCTTACTAGATTTACTAGACTTGACTTACTAGTCTCTGTCTTCCTTTCCAACTTTATTTCCATTAATTTTTGTTATATTGTTCCTTTCTCCTTTTCTTCAAAATTTGGCCCGAGAAAGAGAATTGTCCTAGATAGAAACAAGAAGAAGAAATCTTCATTGTAAATTGATATCTAAATATTTTTTGTATTAGATAAAGCTAATAACCACCCAAATACATTTATTGTTTGCATATAAATGTAATTTTATATGTTTTTTGCTTATGTGTATTTATTTATTTTGAAGTAAATAGATTTTATTTAGACCATTTTTGAAGGTGTGGCAAGGGAGAGAGTAAGAGAGAGATGGAGAGAGTACCATGCTCAAGAGAGAAGGTAGGCTTCTCCAAGAGTGGAGAGAACTCCTACATACATACATCCAGGCATTAGACATGAAAGCATGAAAGTACACATATCAAGAGAAGAGATGCTTGGGCACCACATGTACTCGCCCACATGGGCACAAGCAGCACATGGACTTGGGCAGCATATGCACTGCTTATGTTTATATTTGATTCAGGGGCCTCACCCAGCAGTGCTCAGAGGCTACTCTGAGCTCAGGGTTTATTTCTGGTGGGGTGACTCTGTGGTGATGAGGCTCTATCTCTGTAGCCCTTAAACTGTAGTTTAATTTTTGTTCGGCTCCACATAGATGCCTAAGCATTGGAAAAGTTTTAATCATATTTATTATACTCATTTAAAAACTTTTTCAAGAAAGAAAAGTCTTGAGCCTATAGAAACTTTTTGTACTTAAATATGTCATGTTAAGGTATTTCACAGTGTTCCATTTATATGGGGCCAAAGACCACAGATCCACACTGATTGCTAATTATTCAGATTGTAAATAGCTTATTCCAGATTTTAGGGTGAAACAAAAGAAGCATGAAGGAACAAAAGGCCCACAATAATGAAAAGGATATGGCGAAAAGAAAGGTTTGGCAGAATTATGATGCAGGTCACATCCTGTGCCTGTATTTAATTGTACCTTTGTATTTAATAATAAAAATGATTACATGCTCAGTGCTAACAGGTCTCCCTCCTTGAGAACTCTAGTATAGATAGGTGACAGCAAATTATTCCAATTCATAAACTTTAAATATTATACTTCATTTTGAGTTTCACCAGTTTATATTAGAAGATATTTCCTTCAAAATATATATCATCCCAGTAGAATTTTTAAAATTAATTCTAGATTAAAAAGCATAATGTAAAAATATAAGTGGATACTTTAAAGTAGGAATTTTTAAAAAATCATTTTTCTGGCATGCTGTAATCAATTGGAGGTAGCCATTATCATGGTCACATTTTGAGTAGCTTCTACTTTGTCTAAAATTTGAAAATAATCATGAATTATTAGTGATGAAAGTTAGTGGGTTATTGTCTTACTGTTAGGACTTTCTTGTCTTTTCTGCATTTTTCCTCTAATTAGTTTTCTTTACCTCTTTATCTTAATTGCTCTGATTAAAATAAGACCTTACTCCAGGGAGTTGTACTCTCTGTCATTTATTTTCCTCTTATTGCCCCTATTACAATCTGTAATTCTGACACTAACATATTTTCTTGATTCTTTCCTGTCTTCTCCATTAGAATGTCATTTCATGAGTGAGTGATGAGACCAGAGCAGTCTTATTCTCTGTATGTAGTAGATCGCTAACACATAGCAATGTGCCTGGCTTACAGTATGTGCTGATTCAAATATTTGTGAAAGGGACTCGTGATTCTGCCACTCGTTCTAACCGTCGGTTCATACTCATCACATTCTCAAATCCACCTAGCTTTAACTTTATGACTGACCTTTTCTTTTTCTTGTGTTTTCAATAAGTACTTTTTTCATGGAAGATATCCTGGTTGCTATTTTTTTTAAGGGGGAGTGGTGGTTTGGGTCATACCCCATGGTGCTCATGGATTTCTTCTGGCTCATACCTCAGGGATCAGTTATGGCAGGGCCCAGGGGATTATGTGGGGTGGCAGAGATTGAACCCACATGCAAAGCAAATGTCCTACTCACTGTGCTATAGCTCTGCTCCCATTTTCCTTATTTGTGAAGTCTTTAACCTGTGCTTTTGTCTGTAGTCACTTATATGCTCATTTGTACATTCATTAATTCAACAAACATTTAAATATCTACCAGTAACTATTTGTGGTAGATATGTTAGATAGCAAATAAGTTTACTTAATTCCCTAGGTTTAGTCTAGAATTGTCCTGTTACTCAATAAATGAGTGAGTGTTGAATGCAATTTTTTGGAAAAAAGTTTGCACTGTAATAGCTATATAAAAAAATTACCAAAGAATATAGATTTTTGTTATCAGGGTAATCAGGGAAGAATACAGATTTTTGATATCAGGGGAGTTCGAAAGTTTCATAAAGGAAAGATGAGCTGTTGATAGTTTACTCACTAGGTAAGATACTCCATGAAGTTAATTCTCATGAGGATGAGCAAAAAGTCATGATTGAAAGAACAGCTTTGTTTGAGGATGGGTTCTGTGGTCAGCGTGGAGATTTAGGGTGAGTGTGTGTGGGTAGGTGGACATGGAGGCTATTAAAATACTTTTCATTTTATTACTCAGGCAGACTACATACTAAATGGTTTTTATCATGAACTAATTACTTCACGATCACCATCACAATCATCCTGTTGTTCGTCGATTGCCTTGAGCAGGCTCCAGTAAGGTCTCCTTCGTCCTAGCCCTGAAATTTTAAAAAGTGCCATATTCAAGGCTCTTTCAGGGTTAGGAGAATGAGACCCATCATTGTTACTGGTATTTGGCATATTGGGTATGCCACGGGAGTTTGCCAGACTCTGCTGTGTGGTCAGGTTGCATTTGGTAGCCTGCCAGGTTGTCCAAAGTAAGAATGGGATAATGAGATGTCGCACGGCCTCACCCACCAACTGGCCCCCTGGAGCCGTGTAATCCCATCAACAGCCAAGACCCAGAGACTATAAAACCTAGCTCCCTAATTACTTGACAACCATTTTCTTAGGTTTTTTATAAAATAATAAATTGACTTCTAAATACTCACTTTGAACATAGTTTTGAAGATAGAACCTGTTTGTGTTGGGACAAGCTTTACTAGGAAATTGGCTGCACTATCTATGTAAGTTGAGAGAGGTCCTAGTTCTTCATAACAAATGACTATAAAACTTCAGCACAGGGTGTTTTTTTAAAATTTTTTGAATGTGCATTGGACTGATAATTTAGGTGGTGATTCTGAGCTGTCCTAGGTTGGTTCCATGCTTCTGTTTAAGCCCTCAGTTGTGCGGGTGTTAACTCTCAATTGATAGAGGATGATGTTAGCTGGGAGGACCGGGTGACTCTGTTCATGTTGGTTGCCTCCTTCTGGTATTAGTCCAGCTTGGGTATATCCCTTTCAACAAAACAACTTTATATGACTGAGTTCAGAGTCTGAATTGGATCAGGACACTAAAGATTGATGGCCAAGGTGATAGCTATAGGCAAGGGTATATTTAGGAAAAATTTTGCTATCATACTCCATAAAACTAATTAAATCAATATTTCATTGTGATTCTAGCTCTAATGAAACAATATGATGTAATTTTTCTTTTTCTAACTTCCTTTAGAAAGCACCTTTTAGTCTTTATTAATGCCCAGTCTGTAGAAATACAGAAAAAAAAGTCAGTGAAACCAGAAATGAGAAAATATTGAAGTGAGATCTTGAGAGAAACAGCTATTGAAGAATAGCTGTTTAAGCATTCTGTAGTTTTGGATGTGCAAATCCAGGTTCTCTCCTTTTATGGTTTAATTTTACTAATTTACTAGTTTACAGCATAAACTTTTAACAAGTCTAGCTTAACACTTAAATGTGTATGTAGAATTTGCTGCGGTACCACCGAAGGGTCAGTACTGTCCCATCACCGCAAAGATCCCTTGACTTATTTCTGTAACCCACACCTCTTCCTTTTGGTCACCAATTCCAGGAATTTTTTTGTTTGTTTGTTTCTTGCCAGTTCATTTGACTTACTTTATGTTTCACATGTGGATGAAATCATCCAGTAGTTGTCTTGCACTCCTTACTTATTTCACTAAACCTCATCACCTCAAGATCTATCCATTTTCTCCTTAATAGCACGTTTTCATCTTCTATGGATACAAAGTAGTATTTCGTTCAGTGTGTATGCCACAGCTTCTTTATCCAATTATCTCTCAGTGGAAACTAGCTTGACTCCATGCTGTGACTATTGTGAATAATGCTGCTATGAAAATAGGGGTAAAAATATTCTTCTGAATCAGTGTTTTAATGTCCTTTGGATAAATGTTTAGGAATATGACCTCTGTATCATATGGTCGCATTGTAGCACTGTTGTCCCATTGTTCACCGATTTGCTCGAGCGGGCACCAGTAACATCTCCATTATGAGACTTGTTGTTACTGTTTTTGGCATATCGAATATGCTATGGGGAGCTTTCTAGGCTCTGCCGTGTGGGTGGGATACTCTCGATAGCTTGCCGGGCTCTCCGAGAGGGACGGAGGAATTTAACCCAGGTTGGTTGCGTGCAAGACAAACACCCTACCCGCTGTGCTATCGCTTCAGTCTGGATCCTATGGTATTCCTTTAAATGTTATTTTAAAATTTTTTTAAATTTTTAATTGAATCACAGTGAGATACAAGTTACAAAATTGTTCATAATTTGCTTTCAGTTATATAATGTTCTAATAGCTGTCCCTTCACAAGTATACATTTCACGTGATCAGTGTTCCCAGTTTCCCCCCCAGACTGCTGCCTCTAGGACAGTCATTTTTCTTCTGTTTGTCTCTGTCTCGCTTTAAATTTTTTAAAAGAAGTTTTTATACCCTTTTCTACAGAGGTTGTACTAATTTGCATTTCTCTTAACAGTGTGAGAGTTTTTTTTTAAAAAATATACTCAGCAACATTTGTTTCCAATCTTTTAAATAATAGTCAGCTTCTTTCCTTTTGTAGAATGCTGAAGTACAGTTTATATTCTATTTTATGCCAAACAAGTAGAACAGTGATGCCAGATTTATGACAGTAATTCCAAGTCTAGAGCTACTCTCCACTGTAGCTTAGAAAGTATATTCTCCTTAAACTGTTTCCTGTTTCTCCCTGATTCCTACCACTCCTAATTTAAATATTCACTTTAATAATTATTTACTTTCAAAATTACATTGTCATAATTTACCAGGAAGGGTATGTTTCTTTTGAATTTCCTTAATCCTATATACTTAAAACTAGAATCTAGGGCTTGGAAAAAGTACAGTAGGTATGGCTCTTGCCTTGAACATAGCTGAATAGGGCTCAATCCCTGGTGTCACTGATGGTTCCCTTAGTCCTGCAGGAATAATCTCTAAACACAGAGCTAGAAATAAATTCTGAGAAGAGCTGGGTGTGGCCATCAAATTAAGTCCCTCCCTCCCCCCCCCACGTCAATTTAGTAATTCCTTTACACAAACACACACTTAGGTCTGCATCTAGTCTCTTTCCATTGAAAAGGGACATTTAAAATATAATGATTATATTAAATCAGCTTGAATTTGGTAGTTAACCTTTGAATTACTTTTGCCAGATTGCAAAGAGAAGCTTCCCAAGAGGTCAGTGTGAAACTTCCACTCAGGGACAATGAATGAAGCAGGCCATGGGTGTTTTATGGAAATGGCGGTAACCTTTTAGGAGGAGGTTTTCTTTCTTTCAAGTACCTTCCCCCTTGTTAGAAGTGGTCATTTGATTTTTACAAAAGTCAGGTCAGGAAAATTGAAGAAAATACTCTCAAGATTCTTATTTTGATTCAAGAGGAAGTTAATGGCATGTGCTATGTTAAGAACTGTTTTTGGGGGTGGAGGAGATAGCTTCAATGACTGGCCTTGGGTTGATTCCCTGCACTGCATGGGTCCTCAAGCATTGCTGAGGTGATTCTGGTGGCCCACAGAACTGGGAATGAGCAAGACTGGGCTAAGCTTCCTCTGGAGTGTCTCCTAGGCTCCCTGGCCATACTTGTAGACCTAGAACAAAATAAAAAAAATCAATCTATTGTTTCCTAGCAACTAGTCTATCCATATAAATTCTTGTGCCCTTTAGATAACTCTGTTCACTGAAAAAGGCTTTTTTGTTTGTTTACTTGTTTGTCTTTTGTTTTGCTTTTGTACTATTTCCAAAAGCCCTGATGCTCAGGGCTAACCTCAGGCTGTACTCTGGGGAGCTGTATGCAGTGCTGGGGATTAAAATTGGGTTTGATTGCATGCAAGGCAAGTGCCTTATCCCTTTTGTTATTTCTCTGGCTCTAAATGGCTGTTTTTAAACTATTCTGTCACAACATGTAGAATTCAGAGCATTACAGAATTTATATTGGAAGAAATAGGAAAATGCCAGGTACTTTGTGACCTAGGATTTCTTTTTCTTCGTATTTACTTATTCTTCATATTCCTTACACATGCAGTGATTATTTCTCTTCTTTTCAGTTATTTTTAGTATTAGTTGCCAATCTGTCAAAACTTCTTGGGAGAGTAATATTGCTATGTGTCAAAAGTATTTATATTTGAGGCCTATCTTAGATATTATAATATATATAGTACACACATATACATATATATATATATCTTACTTGATTTCTCTCATATCCTGTGTGCTAGTCCATTGAGGATTAAGACAAATTGTTTTTTTTTAAATTTTTGGGTCACGCCCAGTGGTATTTGGGAATTATTTCTGACTTTGCACTCTGTGATCATTCCTGCTGGGATTAGGGGAACCACATAAGGTACCAGGAATCTAACCTGGGTTGGCCACATGCAAAGGACAAGCCAGCCCTACTTGATGGGCCCAAGATCTCTTAAATCAATTACTATCATCACTGTCCTTCATTCTCTTTGGTGGATAGATTTTTATGTTTTGTTTTTCAAAACAAGAGAAAACAGTTATAGTTCCACCTCTTATGTGCTTCCTTTCATATAGTTATAAGTTCAGTATATGCACATATGTAAGATTTCAAGTGCAAAAGGAGAACAGAGCAGGAAACAGATTTTCACAGTCCCCGTCTGGGTACTTGTGTAAGTGCCAATGTAAAGCTATTTGCTTACCAGTGAATAGTATCATGTTGCCTGGCTCTAAGGAAGCATATTTGAGAATTCAAGCTTAATAAGCAAATTAGTTGGGTGAGGGAAAGTTGATAGTATTGTATCACATTCCAGTGACAGGCAGTGTTGTCAAAAACTTTTTTCTCTAGGAATAAAATTAAAAGAAGCATATAGATACCTCTCAAAATGTCAAGAAAGGGGTATGGGGAACTTATTTAAGAACATGAAAATAATATAACTTTTCCCAAGAAGCTTGCACTGTAAGTATCATGGTATCTTCTGGGAAAAGGGAATTTACTGTGAGCTGGGAGGATGAGTTCAACCTTGAATTCAAGGAGGTAAAATAGTTTAGCTCAGTGTCTACAGTGAAGGCTGTTGCTGGTGGAGGTATTAACTCCTGACTTGGAGGGAAATCAAATTAGTGGCTCCTGGATTAGCAGGAGCTCAGCCTAGCTGTATTTGTATTTCCCTGCAGGGCAGGGGTAAATTTGTGGGATAAATTATGAGGAACTCATTTATAACCATTCTTTCTCCTTTTCTCCTATTTATTCTCCTACTTAATCATTTGAATTTAAGTTCAGGTTTTAAACATTTTTGGAATTTTCCCTGCTCCATTCAGATTTCTTGCCCTAGAGATAATGATCATCCATAATCCCGCCCCCCCCCGCCACCCCACCCCATCATCTATAATTTCTTAACAAGTCATTTCCTTAACAAGAACTCTATATGCATTTTATTCCATACAGAGATAAGACTATAAATCTGAATGCCTTTATAAATCAAAATACTGTGTACCCATTTTGTATCTGGTAATAATGAAGAAGAAGAAAAAAAGATGAAGAGATAAGCTATGGGTCTCCCTTTGGCTGGTAAATCACACAGGGATTCCTGGGATCTAAATTCCTTGTATCCTTTCCAGCCTGCCTCTCCTGCTCTGTCATAGGCCCTAACTTATGGCCAAGATTTAATGTTATTTTATTTATTTATTTTTTTAGATTTACAATTTTTTGTGCTTGGGTTTAGATTATACAATGATCAAATACCCATCCCTCCACCAGTGCCCATTTTCCACCACCATGGATAATATCCCTCCCACCCCCATCCCTCCCATCCCACCCTGCCTCTGTGATAGGGCGATCCCTTGTGTTCTCTCTCTCCTTTTGGGTGTTGTGGTCTGCAAAAGAGGCTTTGAGTGGCAAACATATTCAGTTCATAGTCTACTTTCAACATGCATCTTCCCTCCTGGGAGGATCCTCCAAACATCTTTTATTTGGTGCTCCCTTCTCTATCTGAGCTGCCCTTTCCCCTAGAATGCCTGACTGGCCTCTAAGCTATGGAGTAATCCTCCTGGTGCTGATCTCAGCTATTCTTGGGTATTAATCTCATATTTTGTTACTTTATATTCCCCAGATGAATGTAATCTTTCTATGTCTATCCCTCTCTTTCTGACTCATTTCGCTTAGCATGATACTTTCCATGTTGTACCACTTGTACATAAATTTCATGACTTCATCTTTTCTAACAGCTATATAGTACTCCATTGTGTAGATGTACCAAAGTTTCTTTAACCAGTTATCTGTTCTTGGGCACTCAGGTTTCTTCCAGTTTCTGGCTATTGTAAAGAGTGCTGCAATGAACAAACAAGTGCAGATGTCACTTCGACTATACATTTTTGCCTCTCTGGGGTATATTCCCAGGAGTGGTATTGCTGGGTCAAATGGGAGCTCAATTTCTAATTTTTTGAGCATCATCCATACTGTTTTCCAGAAGGGCTGAACCAGTCGACATTCCCACTAATAGTGAAGGAGTGTCCCTTTCTCGCCACATCCGCGCCAGCATCGGTTGCTTTTGTTCTTTTGGATGTGGGCCAGTCTCTGAGGTGTGAGAAGGTATCTCATTGTGGTTTTGATCTGCATCTCCCTGATGATTAATGATGTAGAGCATTTTCTCATGTGCTTTTTTGCCATTTGGGTTTCTTCTTTGAGAAAGTTTCTGTTCATTTCATTGCCCCATTTTTTGATCGGGTTGGATGTTTTCTTCTTGTGGAGTTCAACCAGTATTTTGTATATCCTTCATATCAACCCCTTGTCAGATGTGTATTCGGCGAATATCCTTTCCCATTCTGTAGACTGTCTTTGTATTTTGGTCACTGTTTCTTTGGAGGTGCAGAAGCTTCTTAGTTTAAGATAGTCCCATTTATCTATCTCTGTTTTCACTTGCTTGGCCAGTGGCGTGGCATCTTTGAAAGTACCATTAGCCTCAATGTCATGGAGGGTTTTGCCAACTTTATCTTCAATGTACCTTATGGTTTCTGGTCTGATGTTGAGGTCTTTAATCCATTTTGATCTTACTTTTGTGCATGGTGTTAGGCAGAGTTCTGAGCCCACTTTTTTGCATGTAGCCATCCAGTTCTGCCAGCACAGTTTGTTAAAGAGGCTTTCCTTACTCCATTTCACATTACATGCACCTTTATCAAAGATTAGATGATCATATGATTGAGGGGAGATGTCATTGTATTCTACCCTATTCCACTGGTCTGCAGTTCTGCCTTTGTTCCAGTACCATGCTGTTTTGATTATTACTGCTTTGTAGTACAATTTGAAGTTACCGAGATTGATTCCTCCCATTTTCTTTTTCCCAAGAATTGCTTTAGCTATTCGTGGGGGCTTATTGTTCCATATAAATTTCAGGAGTGTTTGCTCCATTTCTTTGAAGAATGTCATGGGTATCCTTATAGGGATTGCATTGAATTTATACAATGCTTTCGGTGGTATTGCCATTTTGACAATGTTAAGTCTCCCGACCAATGAGCAGGGGATATCTTTCCATTTCCTCATGTCCTCTTTTATTTCCTGAAGTAGCATTTTGTAGTTTTCTTTGTACAGGTCCTTTACTTCCTTAGTTAAGCGGATTCCCAGGTACTTGATTTTCTGGGGCACAATTGTGAACGGGATTGTTTTTTTTTCATGTTGCTTTCTTCTCTCTCACTGTTTGTGTATAGGAAAGCCATGGACTTTTGGGTATTGATTTTATAGCCTGCAACATTACTATACGAGTCTATTGTATCTAGGAGTTTTTTAGTGGAGGTTATTGGGTTCTCTAAGTATAGTATCATATCATCTGCGAATAGTGAGAGCTTGATTTCTTCCTTTCCTACTTGAATGCTCCTAATATCTTTTTCTTGCCTAATCGCTATTGCAAGTACTTCCAGTACTATATTTAACAGCAGTGGAGATAGTGGGCATCCTTGTCTCGTCCCTGATCTTAGAGGGAAGGCTCTCAGTTTTTCCCCATTGAGGATGATGCTTGCTGTAGGCTTGTGGTAGATGGCTTTAACTATGTTGAGGAAAGTCCCCTCTATACCCATTTTGGCTAGGGTTTTCATCATAAAGGGGTGCTGGATCTTGTCAAATGCTTTCTTTGCATCTATTGATATAATCATATGCTTTTTATCTTTTCTTTTGTTGATATGATGGATTATGTTGATTGATTTCCGAATGTTAAACCATCCTTGCATCCCTGGGATGAATCCTACTTGGTCATGGTGTATGATCTTTTTGATGAGTAGTTGGATTCTATTTGCTAGTAGTTTGTTGAGGATCTTTGCATCTGTGTTCATCAGGGATATCGGTCTGTAATTCTCTTTCTTTGTGGTATCTCTGTCTGCTTTTGGTATCAGTGTGATATTTGCTTCATATAAACTGTTCAGAAGTGTTTTTGATATTTCAATTTCGTGGAAAAGCTTAAAGAGGATTGGGAGTAAGTCTTATTTAAAGATTTGGAAGAATTCACTAGTGAATCCATCCGGGCCAGGACTTTTGTGCTTGGGAAAATTTTTTATTACCATTTCAATTTCCTTGATGGTGATAGTTCTGTTCAGGTATTCCAGGTCTTCTTGGTTCAGCCTTGGGAGTCTGTAGGAGTCTAGGAATTTATCCATTTCCTCGAGGTTTTGATGTGCCATGGCATAAAGTGTCTCAAAGTATTCCCTGAGGATCCTTTGAATTTCTGTAGTTTCTGTTGTAATGACCCCCTTTTCATTTCTGATTCGGTTTATTAGGGTTTTCTCTCTCCCTTTCTTTGTGAGTTTTGCTAGGGGCTTATCGATCTTGTTAATTTTCTCAAAGAACCAGCTCTTGGTTTCATTGATCTTTCGGATTGTTTTTTGGTTTTCCATGTCGTTAATTTCTGCTCTGAGTTTTATTATTTCCTTTCTCCTGTTCGGGTTGTGCTCCTTTTTTTGGTCCTTGTCCAAGCTCTTAAGCTGTGAGGTTAGGTTACTTATGTGTGCTCACTCCTCCTTCCTGAGGAATGCTTGTAGAGCTATAAACTTTCCTCTTAACACAGCTTTTGCTGTGTCCCATAAGTTTTGGTAACTCGTGTTCTCATTTTCATTTGTTTCTAGGAATCTTTTGATTTCCTTTTTGATTTCCTGGCTAAGCCACTCGTTGTTCAATAGCGCACTGTTTAATTTCCAGGTGTTTGATTTAGTTTTCTGTTTTTGTGTGTGATTTACTTCTAATTTCAGCGCATTATGGTCTGAGAAGATTGTTGATACAATCTCTACCTTCTTAATTTTATGGAGGCATGTTTTGTGGCTCAGCATGTGGTCTATCTTGGAGAATGTTCCATGTACTCTCGAGAAAAATGTGTATTCAGCTTTTTGAGGATGAAGTGTCCTGTATATATTTACTAAGTCCCTTTCTTCCATTGTTTCCCTTAGATGAAGTATGTCCTTTGCTAAGCTTGAGTCTGGTTGATCTATCAAGAGGTGACAAAGCGGTGTTGAAGTCTCCCACTAGTATTGTGTTGCTATTGATGTCTTTTTCGAAATCTATGAGTAGTTGTTTTAAATACTTTGCTGGTCTCTCATTAGGTGCATATACATTTATTATTGTAAGTTCTTCCTGTTGTACAGATCCTTTGATCAATAAGAAATGGCCTTCACTGTCTCTTATGACCTTCTTCACTCTGAAATCGATGTGGTCTGATATTAGGATGGCTACCCCAGCTTTTTTATGGGAACTGTTTGCCTGTAGGATTGTTTTCCAGCCTTTGACTCTGAGTCTGTGTTTGCTTTGACTATTAAGGGGTGTTTCTTGCAGGCAGCAGAATGTTGGGTTCAATTTTCTAATCCATCCTGCCACTCTATGTCTTTTAATTGGTGCGTTTAGCCCATTGACATTGAGAGAGATTATTGTTATGGGATTTTGCCCCATTGTTCTGTTGAAATTTGGTGTATTTGAGGGGCCTTTCTTACCTTAAAGTAGTCCATTTAGTTGTTCTTGTAACCATGTTTTTGAGTCTATGAAGTTCCTGAGCTGTTGTTTGTCTGTGAAATTGTGTGTTGTTCCTTCTATTATGAATGAGAGTCTCGCTGGGCAAAGTATTTTTGGAGAGGCATTTATTTCATTGAGTTTTTTCACTATGTCCCACCACTGTTTTCGGGCCAGGAGGGTTTCATCAGAAAAATCAGCTGTGAATTTTAAGGATGCTCCTTTGTAAGAGATTTTTTCTTCGATCTTGCTGCTTTCAGAATTTTGTCTCTGTCTAAGGTTTTGGTCATTTTGATCAGAATGTGTCTTGGCGTATTTTTATTCGGATTTCTTCTAGCTGGTACCCTTCGGGCCTCCTGAATGTGGTCACAAGTTTTCTTCAGCTCTGGAAACGTTGTAGCAATGATGTCTTTGACAGTTTCTTTTTCATCAAGGTTTTCTTCCTGTCCCTCTGGGACTCCAATAATTCTTACGTTAGCCCTCTTGGCTTCGTCACGATCTTCTCTTGCCATCTGTTCCCGAATAGTGAGTCTCTTTTCCATTTTCTGCTCTTTCCTGGAGAGTCTCTGAACTTCATCTTCGAGCTCACTGATTCTGTTCTCAGCAGCTGTTACTCTGCTTCTAAGGCCTTCCACTGAGTTTTTCAATTCGACTACCAGGTTTTTCAGGTCTGACATTTCTGATTGCATTTTCCTCATTTCTGCCTTCAAATCCTCTTGTCTTTTATTGGCATTGCTTTCCATTGTTTCTTTTAGTTCCCTAAGCATCCTAAGTAGCTCCCTTCTGAATTCCTTGTCAGAGAGGTTGTCTAACACTACAATACTGTTGATGTCTTCTGGGATAGCCTCTTCAATAAGAAAGTTTGGTGGGCTTTTGCGTTGCTTTACCATTGTGACAAGTGTGGTTTAGTCCTTCACGTTCACTGTTACTATTCTGCTTGTTATGCCGTGTGAGTTTGAGATAGGCTTATGAGTTATTGCTACTGAGTTTCTAGTGGCTGAGCTAAAATAGAGAATATTCCATCTAAGAAGGTAGCTTATGGTTCCTAGGGCATATGTAGTGGGAGAACGTGGCCGTGGCTCTGGAAAGGGTCCCTGCGCTGGTCCCGCGCAGATCAGGGGAAAAAACCAGCTGTCCTATGAGATTGAGCTAGCTGCGCATGCCCAGAGAAAGTCCCAGGCCTTGGGGGCAGGCTATACCTGAATGGAAGGGGAGAGAGTTGGCGGAGACCTTCAGCTTTGTTGCTGGGAGGTGGGCTCGGTTCCCGTCCCGCGCAGATCAGGGGAAAAAACTGGCTGTCCTATGAGATCGAGCTAACAGCTCATGCCCAGAGAAATTCCCAGGCCTTGGGGGCGGGCTGTACCTGAATGGAAGGGTCGATTTAATGTTATTTTTAAGTGGAAAGAGTTGAAAAGAGTATTAAAAACAGACAAATGTTCAAGATATGTTTACCAAGAAGGAATAAATAACTTTTTCATAGAGGGCTGCCAAAAAAGGAGACTTCATTGATATTGGAAAAAGGCAATTATCAGGTTTTCAGATTGCCTCGAGCAGGCACCAGTAACATCTCCTTTGTCCTAGCCCTGAGATTTCAAAAAGTGCCATATTCAAGGCTCTTTCAGGGTTAGAAGAATGAGACCCATATCATTGTTACTGGTATTTGGCATATTGGATATGCCACGGGGAGTTTGCCAGATTCTGCAGGGTGGGCAGGTTACAATCTGTAGCCTGCCAATTCTCTGCATCTTGGCTGTTGATGGGATTACCTGGCGCTAGGAGTCAGTTCGAGGGTGTGACCCCTGCCTACTGGAAGAAGGAGGATCAGGGTGGAGGATGCTCAGCCCTGATCTGACAGTCTTGGATTACAAAAATAAAGTGATGGTAGAACTGTGACACTTGATAATCCTATCTTGAAAGACCTTCATGATTTGAGTCAGGGCAAGTGTTGTGGAGTCTCTGGATAGACAGTCAAATATCCATATTCAAAGGAAGTTATTTCTACTCACATATAGGGCTGAGGTTAGTCTTGTTTACCGTTAAACATTATTGGGATTTGGAAACTCATGGGAGTGACATTGCTCAGTATAGAAGCAACAGTACTGATCTGATAAGTTGTTTCTTTGGCAGAGGGAAATGGCAGTGTCTGAGCCACACCTCATGGTGCTCAGGATTGACTCCTACTGGCATTTGGGAGACAATACATGGGTTCCAGGCATTTGGACTGGGTTGTGACCAATACAGTTGAATTCAAATAAAGTGTCTTACTTCCTATACTATCTCTCTGGCCCTCTGATAAGTTTTATTATTATTAAAACATATTAGAGGAATGGGTTGGATTTTTAAAGCTTTGAATTTTATTCCCAGGTGATCAACTAACATATATATCACTTTAGAAAAGAATGTGTCATTGAATTGATGAATTTCTTCCTGTTTCCTTTGTTCAATGACTTCATTTAGAAATTAAATAATTGATTTATACATAGATTTCAAGAGATTTGTCTTGTGTGTCAATCAAGAGATACCTTAAATGGATGAGTTTTCCTATTAAACAAAAATGCCTTGAATTTCTTAAACCATCCAGCACTTACCTCTGTTAAGTAGGGTGTTTCATTCTTAGATGCATACATACTAGGAAGATTGGGTGGGATGGAAATTCTGAATTTAGATGGTTATTTCTGTAACTTAAAGTGAAGATATAGTAATTTAATTTTTGGATTGTTTGTGTGTATTTAAATTTGTGGAGCGTAGTCCAATATTAAATAAAGTTACATTAACAAAAATTGTTTTTATTTTTAAAATAACCTTTAATACACCTACTGACTTCTAATAGCAGCTTCAGGTTAGGTGAGTTGAAATTGATAGAATTGTCTCTTCTGTTTTCCCTCATATAGCTCATCTACTATTGCTATTCTGTGTGCTTTTAAAAAAATAAATAAAAACAAATTTTTATTCTTTTAATTTTCGGTTGAAATAACTCTTACTCTGCATCAGAGTTTTAATTGATGTTCTCCACTTGATCAAGGATTCAATTTTTAAGGAAAGGTTCTTGGCTGTTTGTGTTAGTTCAGTGACTTTAGAATAAGATGTTGGTAGGGAGGCCCAGCAGAATCTTCAGTCGTTGATTCTCTCTTTATAACTTTGCCCTTTTAGCTGGAACAGATTGCCTGTGCAGGGCTTCTTGCCTTCACAGACTGAATCACAAGGAAGAAACTTTACATAAACCATTTATACTAAATGTTTGGTATGCTGGCAACATAAATCAACAACAATATCCATTACAAATTCATCCCTTTATCAGTATTATCTTGATAGAACTGATCCCAATGTGTGGGAATTTGAGCCCTGCTTCAATACATCTAGCCCAGGGTAATTAATTATTCAGGGCACAGAGAACCTGGCCCTTGCAATGTAGAGTGATTCTTCCTGGTCAGCGTTAACTCCACTGGCAATAATAAATAGAAAAAGTCTCTAGTGATGCCAGTATTTTAAAGTGATTAATCATCTTCCCCCCCTTCTCCTCCCCCGTAGTTTTCTTTAACTAGGATTTTTCAGCAATAAATCTTTAACAATACAGGTAGGAATTGTTCTGTAATTAAATTTTGCTCTCCTTAATTTCTTTCCTTTTATGTGCATTTAAAGACAAAGTTACATTTTAAGGAGCTTTGATCAAAATTCAAGCCAAAAAAAAAATCCTTTTATAGAATGCTGAGAGATTCTCAATGGAAGATTAAGCTCCTGGGTTTGAATATTAGAGAGCACATACGCCTAAAAATTGTTAAACAACACCAGTTGTAGTGTCAGAGATTCTGAAGTTTTAAATCGCTTCAGTTTCATGCATACCGGTTGTCTGTACTAGGAGAAGTCTGACATGTACATATGTTCTTGAGCTGAGAGAATAATTGCTTGTTTCTTAACTTTCGGGTAATTGGCAGGAGTTCTGTAGCAGAGGTATATTTTCCACTCTTCATGAGGTACACAGATCAGGTAAATTCCTGGCAGAGAAAGATCATGCATTATATAAATCATGCTCTGTAGAGCTGACCAGCCATCATGTATATTCTGGATGACAGGGACATATGTGACATATCTGTTGTGACACACTTCTGTAGCACCAGTCTGTGGCTCGAGGTGACTCCTGTCTCCCCTCTGATGCTTTTCCCCGCTGCAGGACAACACAACGATGCACGGATGAACCTTGCCATTGCTCTCACTGCTGCCAGGTATGGGGCTGCCACAGCCAATTATTTAGAAGTCGTGAGTTTGCTCAAGAAGAAAGACCCCCGCACCGGGGTGGAGCGTGTGAGCGGCGCACGGTGCAAGGATGTGCTCACAGGTACGCCGTGCCGTGTGGAGGGAGTTCTTTCTTAGAAGCATCTTGTCTTGCTCCGATAATGACTGAATTATAATTTTTTTGTCACTTCTCTTTTATGTAAGTCAAACTTCAGAGTCCTATTAATTATATTCCTTATTGTCAACAATGATTGGCTTAACATGAAAATTTCCCCTTGTGGGACTTGGCAATTTTCCTCTTTTGTGTTCAATAATAATAATACCGATACTAATAAATGCCCACAAAATTCTCACAGCTATGATTGCATTCCGTTTTCTTTATAAAAACATGTTATTAATAAAATTAAATAACTGTGCAAGTTTCAAAGTATCATTTAGATGACATAGGCAAGTGCATTTGCAGGTCATTAAAGTCAATCATTTTAACTTCGGTTAGATTTTTTTCATGCTTGTGCAGGTTCTCTGGTCACCACCGTATAGGCAGAGTTTCAAAATTGCCTCCTTCGTGTGAATAAAACCAACACTGTGGAATGGATCTTCTCATAGCAACAGGGTTGAGACATTTGTTTTGTTTTGTTTTTTTTGCCACACTGGCAGTGCTCAGGAGTTTGCAATGCGCAGGGGTTATTCCTGGCTCTGCACTCAGGAATCACTCCTGGCTGGCTTGGGGCGCTATAAGGGATGCCCAGGATTCAACCCAGGTCACAGGCTACCCTCTGTAGTATCACTCTGGCCACAGTGTTGATACATTTGAGCACTAAGGAAAATGAGGCAGATTACTTGTCCCACTTCCTTCCCAGTGGTCACTTTGATGCCATGTTCTCCTCAGACTTGACAGCTGAAATGAAAAATGTGGCACACTTTGCTTTGATTTGGACTGACGTTTGCCAAATTTACTCAGGTACAAGACAACAGGTATATGCTTTTCAGTAACAGACACCTCATCTCATGTAGTATGCAGTATACTTTGCTTTTGATTAAGTTAATAGATTCATTAATAGTACAAAGCATCAGGGAACAGAGAAATAAATGGAGTAATTGATGCTACTTTCTTTCACAGGGAAGGAATTTGATGTGAGAGCCAAATGTGTTATCAATGCTACGGGACCTTTCACAGATGCCGTCCGCAAAATGGATGATAAGAATGCAGCAGCTATCTGCCAGCCTAGTGCGGGGGTCCATATTGTCATGCCTGGCTACTACAGGTAACGTTTTGCACTGTGGTGGTCATTGGCAGACAGTGCAGGCCAGAAAAATGAGTTTCTATTTGTTTCTTAGCCCATCTTTCTTAATACTAGAAGGCTGAGTTTGCTTTCCAAAACAAGGAAGCATAAGCCAAAGGAACGTTTCCAAAACACATAATAGAATCTAAGATTTGAACACTTTTTAGCTTTTACTACAGTACTTTTTTATAAATGTTAATGATTTGCAATTAATTTTTAAATTTTGTTTAGTGATTTTTGGAGACATAAAAATTATGAAATTTTCAAAAACAAGTTTTTAACAAAGGACATATTTTTATTTAAAACATTTAGAAGTCATTTTGTTAAATACCCAAATGCACTTATGAAGAATTTCAAAATGAAGGATGCTTGGGTATTAGAACTTTTAAAATGTATTTTGAAAAATATTTTAAAACTCATAACAAATCTAAACTATCAGTTTACAAATATTAGTAGGTAGGAATAGAGATGAAAATAAATATTCAAAGCATTTAAGAACAAAAATAAATGAAAAGATTAAAAACAAAGCATAACTAAAAAAACAATTTCCACTGAAGATTCTTTAAGCAAGTGACAGATTTGTACATAATGGTGCTTCTAAACTTTCCTATTTTAGTGTAAATTTGGAAAAAAATTAATTTTTTTTTTGCGTCATATCAAGTGGTTCATAGGGCTTATTCCTTGCTCTGTGCTCAGAGATAACTTTTGATACTGAGGGGGCCATTATACAGTGCTGGGATTCAAACTGGCTTCAGCAGCACTCAAGGAAAGTGCCTTACCTCTGTACCATCTCTCCAGCTTCTATATTTAAAATGTTTAATAATTAAAAAGAACCACTTAAGGACTGGAGTGGTAGTACAGTGGGTGGAGTACTTACCTTGCTCACGGATGGGTTTGATCCCGGACATGCATATGGTTTCTAATGACTTCCAGGAGTAATCCCTGAGTTCAGAGCCAGGAGTAACCCCTGAGCACCGCTGAGCATGACCCTAAAAACCAAAGAAACAAACATAAAAGAGAGAAGTAAATTTATCTCAATATTTGCTTACTGGTTAAGGTAAAGGCCCTCCCGTTGATCGTCGATTTGCTTACTAAAAAAGAAGTTATCAAAAAAAGTTCAGTCATAAATAATCCATTTATTTTGTGTTGGATTTAAAGTAAAGAGAGATGGTACAGGGATCAAGGTGTCTTACATATGACCAACTCTGTTTCTATTCCCAGTAGTACATGGTCTCCTGTAAACCACTGAATGTGGTTCTGGAGGCCCCTGGCCACTGCCTGCATGGCTTGGTCAGCCCTTGCAATATCACATAATCACTTGGAGGGTCCCCAGTGTCTTCTGAGTACCACTTAGGAGCCCCCAACCCTGCCAAAAGATAAATAAGCAACAATAAGCCAGATTATCTAGATTTTTATGTTTGAGAATATTTTTTTCTTGAGTTGTGGGTGTTATTCCTTTTGTTTCAACATCTTTTAAAATAGACTACAGATGTAATACCTACGTAGTAAGCAAACTCATCTTCATCATTACATTTGTCTAGAACTTACACATTCAGCATTTTCTTTTATGTATTTTGTTTGTCTTTCCTTCACTATTATCTCATGTCAAAGAACACTTAGTATCCCTGTCACGGTCATGGTCCTCCCATTGTTCATTGATTTGCTTGAGCGGGCCCAGTAACGTCTCCATTGTGAGACTTGTTACTGTGTTTGGCATATCCAATATGTCATGGGTACCTTGCCAGGCCCTGCCGTGCGGGCAAGATACTCTTTGTAGCTTGCCGGGCTCTCCGAGAGGGGCGGAGGAATCGAACTTGGGTCGGCGATGTTGGCCGCTTGTAAGGCAAAGGCCCTACAGCTGTGCTATCGCTCCAGCCCTAGTATCCCTAGTTGGTTTTTTCCCCCCAGTTTCACCACTTGGTAATGTTATTTGGGACACACCATTTAATTCTGTGACTTTTAATTATCCCATAGAAATGGGAAGACATTCTACTCTTTCAGGAGTTTATAGAGACAGTACAGAAAGTTAATACCTGGTATCACAAGGGTTTGTTCTTTGAATTACCTTTTTACAATTCTGTAAATTTGGCTAATTACTCCCTTCTGCTTTTAGTTCTTTATTATTATGATAGTATCTAATTTATATAAATTTTGACAATGAACCATTGCTTTTTTTTTTTATTTGCTTTGTTGACTACTATTGCACCAGCATCTGGGACAAAATTCTAGCAACCAGTAGATATTTTTTTAATATAAAAACTACAAACTTTATTGTGTTTACTTGCCTAATTTGAGACTATTGATGTTTTTATTTACTTTTAAATTTATTATTGTTTTAAATTTTTTATTGAATCACAATGAGATACAATTACAAAGTTGTTCATGATTTGGGTTTCAGTTATGCAGTGTTCCAACACACATCCCTTCATCAGGGTACATTTCCCACCACCAATGTCTCCAGTTTCCCTCACTCCACCTGTTGTCTCTGTATCAGGGACTTTTCTTCTCTCTCTCTCTCTCTCTCTCTCTCTCTCTTTCTCTCTCTCATTTTGGGCATTTACTGAAAGGTTATCATGTAAATTCCTTTACCTTCTTCTGTTGATGTTTTTAAATTAAAAACTTTAACATAACACCTTTAAAGGATATTTTTAATATATAGAAGTTAAACTAGGAAAACAAGGGTCAAATAAAGCGAGTTCAGTGGACTGAGCATGTGTTTTTTGTTCAGGAGACCCAGAGGTGCAGTATATATTGCGCTTTTTTTGAGTTTCTTTATACGTGATAACACCAACTACCATTTTGCATGCAGAATGTTTTGGTGCCATGATACAGCTTTCTTTTTCTAAAAAAAATGCAATAAAATAATTTTTCTTTTAAGATACTTTTCTGTTTACATTAAAACATAGGTAAATAGGTAAATCTTGAATTTTCATCAGAGTTAAACGGATAGATGCTATACACAAGCAACAGTAATTGCAAATAACTGAAAGATAGTAACCTAGTTGTCATCTTCTTTTGTCCCACAGATACTTTTTACTATCGACAAGAAGTCAATATTTTTTTCTATAATGTTATGTGTGCTTATTGTTAGCTCCAAGAGTGATTGTTAAGCAGTTAACTATAAATTGATTTCAGTTTAAGTGAGGGTCTTCCTGAAGGCAAAATGGTCTGCATGAGTAAAACCTTACTAGATTTACTTACTGCCAGTACATATGAAACAATTAAATTTACTTCTTACTAATATTTGTGCTTATTTGGATAAACACAATAAGAGATATTGGTTCTAAAACGTAGTTTTCTGGGCTCTGGGGAGGTGGGGTGGGACAGTGGTTAAAAGCCATATCGGCTTTTACTGTAAACCCTGAACTAAGTCTTCAGACTGGGCTAGCTTTACCTTCCCATGGGGTCCTGTCTTTTAGGTCATTACAGCTTATACCAAGCCTATGCCTTATGATGTCTAGACTGCCCCATATTGATGCCCGAGTTGCTTTGCTGCTTGCCCTGGGTCCATCCAGAGGTCCCTCAGTGGGACCCAGTTTTATGGGGTGGTAGGAAGTACAGCGACTGAAGCCTGAGTCAAGTAATTATGACGGATGCCCAGGAATAAATATATTTCAGAGTAAATTACTCTCAAATATTAAAAGCATAACATTAATGGTCTTTCTATGTTTAAGCAAAGAACATTGCTCTATCATAAAATATGAAAAGGTTATAGGGGAAAGAGAAAAGCAAATAATTCACTACAGATACAAAATCCAGAGTCACTGGAAGGTTTGATTTTATAAGTAACCAAGCCTGTCTTGGAGAATTTAGTACTTAACAGAAGGAGAGGTAATGCACAAAGGAAAGGTTGAAAATAAATTTGGGGGATTAGGAGTTCTTATACTGTACTGTAAACTTAGGAGTAAACTTCTCTGGGAGAAGGAAAAGGAAAAATTCACTGATGAAGCCTGAAGCACTGTACTGTAGGAGCAATAGCACAGTGGTAGGGCGTTTGCCTTGCACGCAGCCAACATGGCCGGCCCGAGTTCGATTCCTCCGCCCCTCTCAGAGAGCCCGACAGGCTACCGAGAGTGTCTCGCCCGCACGGCAGAGCCTGGCAAGCTCCCCGTGACGTATTCGGTATGCCAAACACAGTAACAACAAAGTCTCCAATGGAGACGTTACTGGGCCCTCTCGAGCAAACCGATGATCAACGGGAGGGCCTTTTGCTTGAGCAGGCACCAGTAATGTCTCCATTGTGAGACTTGTTACTGTTTTTGGCATATCGAATATGTCATGGGGAGCTAGCCAGGCTCTGCCATGCGGGCAGCATACTCTGGGTAGCTTGCTAAGCTCTCTGAGAGGGGCGGAGAACCTGCTTCAGCTCTTAGGGTTAATCTCCAGCAGGCAGGGCACAACACACCATTGTTACCCTTAGACTATGCTAAGGGCTTATTTCTGGCCTAGCTCTGTGCTCAGAGATCATTCCAGGCAGGAAATGAGGGAGCCATATGCACTGGCTCACACCGGTATTGGCTACATGCAAAACCTTAACTACTGCACTTTCTCTTCACCCTCTGATACCCACTTTTTTTTTGAGGGGGTCGGGGTGCAGGTCATACCAAGCAGTGCTTAGCACTTACTTCTGGCTTGCACTCAGGAATCATTTCTGATGGGCTGGGGAGACCATAATCTAGTTAATTACTAGATTCTTGAAATATTTTTAAAACACCTTATTACAAATACAAAGGAAAAAAAATACAGCAACAGAGACTAAAAGTACTTGATCCTTGTAATTTAAAAATATATATGAATGAAAATAAAATAATTTTTTTCTACTAACTGAGTCAAAATATATTTGCTGGAGGGTTTAAAAACTTGATATAGTTTTAGCTGAGTCCAAACTCCTGTGTCCTTAAAATACATTCTAAATAGTTATTTATTTTTACAGACCATGTAGACATGGGAAGCATTTCAAAGGTCTATGAGTCTTTTCAAGGAAATATATAGTACTCCTTATGGTTTAAAATAAAGAATATTTATTATCTAAGTTGTTTGAGAATATTTTTCATGAAATATTTTGGTTTGCTTTTGCTTATAAACAGTTGTTGGTCTCTCATCCTTACATGTTTGAATCAACCTAGGTTTAAAAGAATTTTATATATGGAAATGAACATAAAAAGGTTGACCATATGTTCTTCTAAATATGTGGGTACAGGAAGAATTTCTTGTCATCACATAGAATGGTGTTTTCTATTTAAGAAATTACATTCATTAGAATCTGAAAATACATTTACAGAAAATACCTTTAACACTGACTTGTTATGAAAATTTTGTCAAATTGTAACAGTTCTCTCAAGATTTATATTTAAAAAAATGAGATTCACATTCCTCTCAGCCCCTCAACAATTTCTCCAGTTTTTTTGAACCATTAATGAATACAACAGTCTCTAGGGAATTAATTTGTTTCTAGAGACTTGATAACACAATTGACAGGTTTTGTTAGTGTTTACAGTTGTGTATTCTTTCTTTTAAGTGTGACATTAAATGTTTTAGTGAAAACTGCGATTAATATTTTGGAAGATCTTATATACTGTGTTAGAAGTGCATCCTTGAACCTTGAATTAACTGCACAGTATACTAGCATCTTCTGTCTTCTAAAAGATTTTTTTTTTTTGCTAAAATATTCCTCTACTCTTTGACCTTATCTTAGTACATTGTTATTTAGGCAGTAGTAGAAAACAACCCTTTTTTCCATGAAGGTGCTTCTTGCACAACTGAAATAAAGTAAGAAATCTCATATTTGGTGAAGTGGTAGCAGTTCCTGTTAGTGCAAAGGAGCAAAGAACTTTTTGATTACATTTTAGTTTCTGGAAAGTTAGGCTCTTCACTTTTCTCATATACTTCTCAGACCTACTGAAAGATGTGTCAAATGTCAAAAGTCCCAGGAAAATACTTTTCATAGACTTGAGAAAAAGGTTGAAGATGTGTCCTTAATTGACCATCATAGAAAGAAATTATTGATATTTATCCTGTTGGCATTATCTGATGTGAGTGGTCCAAGAGACATTGAAGCCCAGCATTGAAAGAAGTCCACTTTCTTAATAAGCCTTTAATTATTAAAGTGGAGAATATTACTTCTACTGTGCAATATTATTATGATAATACTTTCCATTCCTTCTTGCTATAACAATTCTGTTAGAATTAATTTCTAAATTAAAGCAGAAGCAGCAAAAGTAATAGATCATGTATTTGTTATTTACTTATATTAGAATTGATGAGTAAAATACTCTATCACATATTTATAAAAAAGTTTAAGTTAAAATTTGCTAATTTAAGGAGTATTTAACCCTTTCTCTTTTCTCAGCCCTGAGAGCATGGGACTTCTTGACCCAGCAACCAGTGATGGGCGAGTTATTTTCTTCTTACCCTGGGAAAAGATGACTATAGCTGGAACTACTGACTCTCCCACAGATATTACATCCCATCCTATTCCTTCAGAAGAAGATATCAACTTCATTTTAAATGAAGTACGAAACTACCTGAGTTGTGATGTAGAAGGTAATGTATGCATTCTTTTTTTTTAATGTAGGAGTACTACTATTTATTCAGCCATGATTAGATGATTGAATTGTTGTATGCATTCTTTTAAGCTGCCTTTCTTGTCCTCTTTCTAAACTTTTCCTTTACTCACTGCGTGACTGCTGTGTCTCCGCATGAATCATCTCTATACCTTATCTGCTCTAACTTTTCTGTACTAACTACTTAGAGATTTAGGAGGACTAAATTATAACATGATGGGAAGAAGTGAGCTTTTTATTGTTTAATTTGTACTTTTTTCTTTCTTTAAAAAAATTTGATTTATAATCAGTTTAAATGTAATTTCTGTTTAGCCTCACACCTTTATATGGATGGGTATATGCCTCACCACACTTACCATCAAAGTTTTAGTACCATCCCAGCACCCAAAGACTCTCTTTTAATTTCTCCCATCCCCCTCTTTTTTCCTTCTTTTCTCTGAGTCTAAAAGTTAGTTTTGTTGTGTTTCACCAGTTTGTGTGCTTTATTCATATTCAACACATGAGTAATACCAGCCTCTAATTGTCTTTTACATCTTCACTTATTTCACTTAGTAAAATCACTTTAAGATCTACCCACTTTTTGCCCCCTGTAAGTCATTATTTTTATTTTTTTTAATGATAAAGTTCCACTGGGTATCTATACTGCAACTACTTTATCTGGTTATCTATTGATTGACATTTAGGTTGATTCCATGTTTTGGCTATTATGAACAATGTCCATGGTTCTTTTTTGATAATGAATTCAAGGCTAGAAAACCATGTTTGAGATGTCATACTAATATCTTCACAGTCCAAAATGAGTCATTGGGAGTACCTGATTCATATATATGTATGTATATCCATATATATTATAACTGTAGGAAATAGGGAAATGAGAAGGAAGAGATATATATTTAAATAAGTGTGAGTTGTTAACTACCCGAAGAGTACTGATGATAGATTTGACTAAGAAAAAGAAGTGCTGTTTCTTTAATTGAAACAAAGTTTACCTTTCCTATATTTATTGGGACTTTCTTTTAATCTAAACAAAACAACATTTTATCTAGTGAACATATAATTTCTAAAATAATTTTTAAACTAGTGTGAGATGTTTTCTTCAATATTATCCTTCTGTGTTGTTCCTTACGAGACCCACCATATCTGTTCATCAAGTCTCACAAGATAGAAAAGCATGTGCATGTTTATCTTATCTTTTATTGATCTTTCTTTCCTTCACTGGTCTGATTTTCTTTCCTCAGCCTTCCCTCCCTTTCCCTCCTCCCCTCCCTTCTTTCATTCTTTCTTTCTTGTTTTTGTTTTGAGCTGTTCTCAGGGCTTAGTCCTAGCTCAGGGATTATTCTTGCTCTCCTGCAGGGCTCAAAGGACCCTATAGGTGCTGGTCATCGGCTTAGAAGGCAAGCACCCTACCTACTGGAGTATTGCTCTGGCCTCCAAACTCCAATTTCAATCTATGGGCATTCTGGAATGTCATTTAAGTGCAATGCCTCCAGTATTGTTTTGGTTAAGATCTCTGTTTAGAGCAAGCTTTTTTTTTTTTTTTTTTTTTGCTTTTTGGGTCACACCTGGCGATGCACAGGGGTTACTCCTGGCTCTGCACTCAGGAGTTACTCCTGGTGGTGCTCAGGGGACCATATGGGATGCTGGGAATCGAACCCGGGTCAGCTGCGTGCAAGGCAAATGCCCTACCTGCTGTACTATCTCTCCAGCCCATAGAGCAAGCTTTTTGACGGACTAACCAACTTCATTAGATTAGGTCTCCCTTCCTACCCAGTCTTATCCTTCTATTAGAACTTTTTTTTTTTTTTTTTTTTTTTTTTGCTTTTTGGGTCACACCCAACAATGCGCAGAGGTTACTCCTGGCTGATATACTCAAGAATTACACCTGGCGATGCTCAGGGGACCATATGATATGCTGGGAATCGAACCCAGGTCCGTCATTTGCAAGGCAAACGCCCTACCGGCAGTGCTATTGCTCCAGCCTCCAGAACTCTTCTTTCTAAAACACTATTTTGATGATCACTTGCCTGCATAAAAATAAAAATCTCTTGGATATCTTTTTCATTGAACAGGAAAATTCTGAACAATCTACAATGGGATATAATTCCTTTCACAATGGGTTAATCATTAAGCTTCTACAGTCCTGTGTATTCAATGGTCTAATTTATGTATTAATTTTCAAATCAAGTCATACACTCATTTATTTAGTTTTCAATGAGAGGTAGTGAATTCAGTGTGTCATACATGCAAAGGCAAGTGCTATGGCATTGAAGTACATCCCTGGACCAATGCCATGCACTCTTTTTTTTTTTATTTAAATCTTATTGAATCACCATAAGAAATTTACAAGCTTTCATGTTTGGGTTACAATCACACAATGATCAAACACCCATCCCTCCACTAGTGCACATTCCCCACAACCAATCTCCCCAGTATACCCCTTCCCCATCCTCCCCCCTGCCTCCATGGCAGACAATATTCCCCATACTCTTTCTCTACTTTTGGGCATTATGGTTTGCAATACAGACACTGAAAGGTCATCATGTTTGGTCCATTTCGGCACTCATCTGATTCCCATCCCAACTGATTCCTCTAGCCTTAAACCTTTATGACTTGTTTAAGTTGAAGCCTTGTCTGGGAATCCATTTCTTCTAAACTTCTCATCTTGGAAAAAATACCATTTACACTTCATAAACCATCTTTCCTCTGTACTTCTATAGAATATTATTATAATATATGTACATATATATTATAATCATATTGTACTATAGTATGCTATTATATATATTACACTAAGATGTAGTCTTATTTGGAATTCCTTAAGGGTAATGTGTCTTTGTTACAAAGCTGTTAACTATCTAGTATGTCACTTGTGATTATTTTTAACAGAGCTGAATTAGTAATATATACAACTTTCAGGAGTTTTTTGACTGATATCTGTATCAAAGTAGAAAGTTAAAAAGTTTTACATGTTTGTGTCAGTAATCTTTTATAATGTTGGCTTCAGGAGAAGATCATGGCAGTTTTTTGTCTTAATACTACCCACTGCTATCTATAACTATTCTAAAAGGATTTTCTCCCACAATATGTGACCATATATTTATAAGCAAACAAAACTAGTAACTTTTCTAAAATTTTGGTGATTCTCCTCGGTGCATTGCTTAATTCATAGTATGTTAGTTTTAAATTCTACTTTCAAGTAATGAATATAATTTCATAAGTAGAATTTTTAGACATTTACAGTAATAGAATAAATGTATTATACATGTAATTGAAATCTGTCTGCCTAATATTCTCACTGACATGCACACAAACTCAAACATTGTTATTTAGGAAATAGCCACAATAGTCCAAAAGCTACATTTAAATATTCAAGAGTAAATTATAATTTTAGCTTAATATAATACTTTCTTCTCCTTTTGCAATTCAGGGGAATCTTGAGCTGGTCATGGTGTGTGTGTGTGTGTGTGTGTGTGTGTGTTGTTCTAGGGGACCACACCTGGTGGTACTCAGGGATCATTGCTGGTTGGTTACAGGGCCCCATATGGGGTGCCTTGTAATCGACTCTAGGCTGGCCTTAGGCAAAAAAAGTGCCCTCCCTACTCTACTATTGCTCCAACCCTTGACTATATTCTGATATGTGATTGTTTTTAATGATTCTTACTCCATTTCATTTACTTAGGTATAATATTCAGTACAAGTGGGCTTATAACTGGCCTCTATGAACAGGAAGTTTAGATTGTTGGAGCAAAGAATAAAATTAATCCAAGAGCTGAGAGCGCTATGTTGACAGTTTCCAAATTCTTAAAGTTCAAATGCAGTGAAGATGAGAAATCTAACTGCTTCTATGTGCTGAGCTTGGGTGTGCGGGAAACCAGTATAGGCTTCAAAAGGCCACTGTGCCCAGATTGTAGGTGGGATTTCCACCAGGAAAATAAGCTTTGGGCTATAACAAGAACCAGATCTGGAGCCCCTTGTTTTTATTCTACATTTCAGTAGATAGGAGGTTTTGGTTAGACCTTGTAGGACAACAAAGGTCTTTTCAGTTAATATGACTTGGGGTATTTAGGGGACTGGTGAAATTAACTGGGAGTTGTTTTTTTTTATTATTTATCAATTCTCATATTTGGTAATAGCAGTTGTTGTTATCTAGACATTGTATTGGGCTTTGCTTACGATGGGCTGGAGTTATCTTGAGATTGATTTCTCCAGACAACAAATATCTGGGTGTAAACCATCTGGCTGTATGTGCTGTTGCTACACATATAATTGATTTGTTTATAATAGGTAATACATACTTGCTTGCTTAAATTTATTGAGGGGAGGGGGAAGTGAGAGGAAGCATGTAAGCATGTGTGTGTGTACAATCCTGGTTCTAATTTAGGGACTTCCATATGCAAGGCAAAAGGCTTCTGCTGAATCACACCCCTGGCAACACACTTCATTTTTAAAAAGCACCATTACTTATTTTTTTACTAACAATGATACAACTATTGCTTATATTATCTCTGATTACCCATAACAACATGAAGTGTATTTTCCCACTAAATAGGAGAAATTGAAGCCCAAATGACTCTTAAGTTTTATGCATGTGGCTCATTTGTGCTAGAACCAAGATGGGTGTGAGGTCAATCTAAGCTTCAATACTTGTGCTTTTGAGTATAGCATAGCACTCCTGGTGGATAGGTCTGGATTTTATGGTTTGGTGTTATAATCCACTAGGGAGCGGATTATGTCTCTCAGTTCATTTCATGGAAGCTGCTACACACCTTCAGAATAATAGTAACCTTTGCTCTAGACTTGCCTTGTTTGGATTTGGATGTTAAATCAGAGGTTTCTTATCTTATAACTGATCCCGTGGGCCAACTCGTCTTCTCTGTAGATCTAAAATATAAAAAGGTTGGTATAAATCCTAGAGCAATAGTTTCAAAATGTTTTGTATTAATCAAAGTTGAACTCATCATTTTAAAAGGATTTATTAAATGGCTGAATAAGTAAAATTCTGACAACATTTTCTGAGCCTCCCCAAATGGCTATATCCTTAAGAAAAAAAAAGTGTCAAATCTTAGCACTCCATGCTGTTCACAGCAGCTGCCACGCTTCTGCAAAATGCATTGGAACAATTCTGAAAGCGTTTTGCCTGTTGGGAATAAGACCATGTCTTCTTTTACAATTTAGAAAGCATTCCATTCACAGGCTGTATTTTCTAGATTACTTGTTTGTTCTTTTCTGAAATTGGGTAATTGATAGTTTTCCGGTGTATGTTGGGAGAAGAAGAAAAATAATCTTTTGAAAAATGTATCATTAAGTCAGCTGTGTAGAGGTTAATCAGAAGGATGTGGTGGAGAAACTAAGCTATGACTTAGCTGGATTGAGGGAGACAGAATATTTGCTGAGTGCTTTATCCTTGTAGTTTTTCTGGAGTGTTTCTCTAGGCAGCTTCTCTAGTTGTACACAGGTTTTCACATACGCAATTAGTAGTGTTTATAGATTGCCTGTTATTCAATTAACAACCGAGCTGGCCATATCAACTCACTGCAGACCTGCCTTTTCACTGCCAGAGATTGTACCAGGGTTATCAATTTACACAGGCTTGGATGTCTTCCAGCTGTTTAATTATAGTGTCATGCGCTTTGCTTTTTTTCTAGTTTCATTAGTTTATAAATGTAATATGGTATCTTATTTTTCTGATTAACACTTCATTTCACCAGTTAAACATGTGGTAGGGAAGTATTGATTTCTGACACTATTTCCCCTGTGCTCATTAAAATATTTTCACATGCCTCTTATTATTTTTTTGAAGTGGCAAACATGAGAAAAAAACACCCCAAAATTGTATGCCTTAAATAACCATTGGGAAATAAAACCACATGTTTAACTCTTGTTGCTACATCATTTCTTGCAAGCTTTGCTTTCTATTTAAAAAAGTAAGAAAATCACATCATGAGGCCAGAGTAATAGTGCAGCGAGTAAGGCACATGCAGCCGGCCTGGTTCAATCCTCGGTATCCCTTATGGTCCCTCAAGCACTACCAAGAGTAATTCCTGAGTGCAGAACCAGGTGTAACCCCCAAACAAACAAACAAACAAAAAAAATCACTGTTTCTGCCAAATTTCTTAGAATGAAGATATTGATAGTAATTTGAAATAATCACATAAGCACTTAGATTTTCAACCAGCTGTGGAAAATTGTTTGGTGAATTATTTATATTTTGCTCTTTGCCTATTATGTGATACTACTGAGTTGGAGTGATAGCGCAGCTGGTAGGGCGTTTGCCTTGCACATAGCCGACCCGAATTTGATTCCTCCACCCCTCTCAGAGAACCCGGCAAGCTACCAAGAGTATCTCGCCTGCACAACGAAGCCCGGCAAGCTATCCGTGACGTATTCGATATACCAGACACAGTAACAACAAGTCTCACAATGGAGACGTTACTGGGCCCACTCAAGCAAATTTATGAACAACGGGAGGATGCTAAGTGCTACAGTGCTACTAATGAGTTACTTGGTGGGATATAGGAAAAATGATTCTTAAGCATAGTGGTAGAGGACTATTATTTTCTCACTAACCTTCTGTAAGTATTGCCTGATATTTTAATAAATCTGGAGGTACTCATGATTTTTTTTTTAATTTCCTAACATCTGGGAAATTAGTCATTTCAGTGAATGGCAGTGGGGGAGCTACATGGAGGGGAGTTAGCTCAAGTGGTGGAACACTTGCCCAGCATGTGCAAAGTCCAGAGTTAGCCATCAGCACTACATACTCCCTCAGCCCTGTGGGGCATAGCTCCTGTGCTCTCTCAGTAGAACTCTCAAACCCACACTGCTGGACTGAGAATCATCTGGTCTTCCCCCAGCACTGCCCCTAGAAAAAAATTAACTTATTGCCATCTGTGTAAGTTGGGCTAATCACTTTGGTAAGTGATGTTTAATGACAATTTTTTTCAACTTAAAAGGTATTGTGGTTTCCTGTCATTGAGTTTCATTTCACACACTGATATTATTTCTGCAATATGTATTAATTAAACCGCATCCCAATGCAATGTAAGCCACTGGTGGTACGCACTAGTGTTAAAGCAGTATTTTTGAACACTGATATTCATCACTTAAATATATAATCATAATAAATCTTACATAAATCTTAGCATAGTGATGTAGAATCTCAAATATTTTTGCCTTTGTCTTTGTGATGTCTGCTCTTGTTGTTTAATTATAAAGTTGAGAGAATGTTTAATATCCCACACAATATTTTTATGTACCCTTGTATCTGATGCACACTATTTGGTGGGTACTGAGAAATATTAGAGTTGACTTACTGAAGACTTTCAACATAGTCAGAAAGATAAAACAATATTTATCGTGTTTATTCTCCTGGCATTTTTCCTCCAGAAAAATCAAGATGAATCTTTGAGTTCTGAAGTTTAAAAGACTTGAGTTGAGTTGTTTTCTTCATATGTTGTACTATGGAGTATCAGTTAAGGTGATCTTTATTACTCACTCTTGACCACAACCTGAATGACAAAATCCAATACGTTTCATTTCTTTGAATTCATGGGACCAGAAGAAAAAGAGGCTATTTTGAAAAGATACGTATGGAACATGCTATGGCAGTAAAATATTTAGGTGAGGGGGAGGCTTGCTATTACAACCAAGTATAATACCATGAACAAAGGAGGTGTAGTGGAATTTCACTTAAAGAATGCTTCACTAGAGATAGGGGCAATGGCAATAACCAGATTGAGGATTTTCTGAAACAAGCCTGAGATTATTGAGGATATTTTGCTTCTTGTGTAATAGCGTCATCCTAGGCATGTGCCTATTGTGTGACTATATCAATTTAAGGTTAAATTGAAAGGAAATTAGGAATTTAGTTCCAACATGCAAGGACAGTAGAGGCAAGGGCCAGGAAGATTGCTCCATAGTTGGAAGCCTGCCTCATGAGCTTGGAGAGAACGCAGCTGGGATAGAGAAGGGATTATTAACTCAGTAATGGTTGAAGTATCGCTCAGAGTGGGAGATGTGTGCTGAAAGTGATAAAGGACTAAACATTTAGTTTCTGTATTGCAAACACTAATTCTCAAAAGTAGAGAGTAAGAAGGAGGTTTTTTGCCATAGAGGCAGAGGGTGGGGTGGGAATGGTGAGAGGCATACTGGGAACGTTGGTGGTGGAAAATGCACGGTGGTGAAGGAATGAGTGTTCGATCATTGTATGACTGAAATTCAATCATGAAAGCTTTGTAACTGTATCTCATGGTGATTCAATTAAAAAAGAAATTCAGTTCCTCGCTTATATGAACCATTTCAAATATAGCTAGTAATTAGTAAACTGGTGAAGATAGAGATTATTTCTGTCACCACAGAAAAATCATTGAAATGGTGCTATTACATAGACTAGAAGGTGTTAGAAATGATTAATAGACACTTAATTCATATATTTTATCTTGTAAAAGAAGAACCCCAGATATAAGAAGACTCAAGGGGCTTTATTTAACAATCCACTAATGCCTAAGGTATATTTTCTCCTTTACCCTTCCTCCACTTCCTGATAAGGGATTTTAATTTTATTGTTATTAAATGTAGTTTTTTAAAATTCTTTTTAAAGTATTTTTACAGTGGCAGCGACTTAACTCAATACATGTAGGGTATGAACTCTACCAGGGAATCACATCATAATTATATTTAAAAAAATAAACCTATCATTCATCAAACATAATTCTCAGACTATAAAAGCTAAATGCTAAGGTGACAAATAAAATAAAGTTCCAACCGTAATATGAATTTTTCTTGGTAGTATTTTTTCTTTTTCTGAGTATTTCATGAGTAAAAATTAAAAATGGTATCAATATTAATGTTTTACTTAATAGTCCCCTGTGATTGAAAAATGCAGATGTTTTATTTCAGTCATTTTTTAAAAAAGTTTCTGTTACACATGTAGACCAAAGCCACAAAGATGATTGCATATACTTCAGTTACTTTAAAAGGTACTTGTCCACAAAATAATCTCATTTATTTATTTATTTTTGGTTTTGGGCCACACTCAGCAATGCTTGGGGTTTACTCCTGGCTCTGCACTCAGGGATCACTCTTAGTAGGCTTGGGGAACCATATGGGTGCCAGGGAATGAACCTGGCAGAATAGCATCCTGTCTGCTGTGCTATCTCTCTGGCCCTCCCATCAAATTATTTAAAACCCCATCAGAAGACTTTAATCAAGCATTTTAAACAAATCACTGGCCAGCAACCTAAGGAATTTTACTGACACACTCTTCAGATTTTGTGTTGACCACAATGACGTTCTAAGTGGTTGCCTAAGTTTTATTTTTGACTCAGAGGGCAACTTGAACTCTAATGGAAAATAGTGGTAATTTCCTAGTTAGACTTTTTATAGATATTAAAACATTGCATTATTTATACTGCGGTTATGCAGGACTTTCCTGGAATAAGTGAAGCAAGAATTAACCTCCTATTTGATGGAAACATTCAGGATTAAACCTGTTTATGAGAATGTCGGCATCAGTGGGGCATTCCATCTAGGAATGAAAACCTGGTATTGAGATTCCTTTTTGTTTCCTAGTGAATAATGTTGAAAACCATAGACATTCTTTTGTTTCAGTTACGGTGTTGGGATATGGTTTGATTCAAGGGTCTTGAAGAGGTAGATGGTACTTTTTTCATATTATAGTTGTGTTAAGAACCTATGTTTAAATCTGCCAAATTTATGTCGAATTTGTCTTTACCAGAAATTCTTTTACCTTTCATTTGAGATAAAACGTTATCTGTCATTCAACATAACTTATTTTGGTGTATTTTCCCCTGTATTAGTTTAGGTAGTATTTTTTGTTTGGTTGTTTGTTTTAAGTTGTGTAGTATAGGTTTTTGCTTTGCTTTGTTTCCCCCTTATTATTGCAAGGAGTGTTTTTAACTCTTCACACAGTTTGATAGCTGTATACCAAAATTACTTTGCATTTTTAGAATATTCGCCATATGAGGATTTGTAACTAAGGAGTAAATTAGATCTGAAATTTATGTTGTCCTCTGCTCACAAAACTACTCTCTGAATGAACTGTTTTACTAAGACCTCAGCAGAGTATGGGCCCAATAGGAGTACTGATAGTCTGTATTATATGTGAAATGTTTTCTTAACTTTTTCATACTTTGACACTTATTATTTCCCCCTTTGTCTCAATTGTTTTAAATCAGAGTTAAATTTATCACCATGACCCTTTAGAGAATTCAGTCATGTGGCATTAGCTGCATTCATATTTTTGTTTAACCACTACCACTATCCATCCCTCAAACTTCTTCATCTTCCCCAGCTGAAACTCAGTACCCACTGAACAGAAACTCCTCATTTCTCCTCTTCTCCTACTTCTTGGTGACCACCTTTTTTTATTTTCTGTCTATGATTTTAATAACTGTACTTTATACAAGTAGAATAGTCTGATTTGACTTTTTTTGACTGATTATTTCAATAGTGTAATGTCTTCTAGATTCATCTTCATTAATCGCCTGTGACAGGATTTTCTTTTTTAAGCTGAGTAATGTCTAAATGCTTAAATTACATTTACATTCTTTATTATAAATAATACTGCTATGAAAAATAGGTAGGGCTGGAGCGAGAGCACAGCAGGTAGGGTGTTTGCCTTGCACGCGGCCAACCCGGGTTCAATTTCTCTGTCCCTCTCGGAGAGCCTGGCAAGCTACTGAGAGTATCCTGTCTACGTAGCAGAGCCAGGAAGCTCCCCCGTGGTGTATTTGATATGTCAAAAATAGTAATAACAACTCTCATAATGGAGACGTTACTGGTGCCAGCTCAAGCAAATCGATCAACAAAGGGAGGACAGTGCAGTGCTATGAAAAACATGTACAAGTTTTTTTTCTTTAAGAATAGTTTCTAGACGATGTACTAATCTTTAATTTTTTTGAAAACTCTCATTAAGTTATTCACAGTGACTGCATTATTTTATCTTCTCTTCAATGTGCAAACAATGTGCAAAGGTTTTGATTTCTTCAAATTTCTCTAAATACTTGTTTGCATATAGTTTTTCATTTTCTCTTTGCTTAATTTTTCTCTTTTAATTTTTAATTTTCTCTTTTAATTTTTAATTTAATTTTTAATTCTTATTTTTAATTCTTTTAATTTTTAATTCTTTTCTCTTTTAATTTTTCTCTTTGCTTAATATTCATTCTAATGAATTGAACTTTTATTTCATTGTGTTTTTTATTTTCACTTCTTTTTTTAGAGACCCTGGGCTTTTGTAGCGGGGTGTGGGGGGCAGGGTGTAGTTGGTCACATCTGGCAGTGCTCAGGAGTTACTCCTGTCTCTGCACTCAGGAATTATTCCTGGCAGTGTTTAGGGGACCATGTGGGATGAGGATATTGAATCTGGGTCAGCCACATTTAAGCAAATGCCCTACCCACTGTACTTTCTCTCTAACCCCAAGGGATTCTTTTCTATGTGCTTATAGGTCAATTTGTATGTCTTTGGAGAAATATCTTCTCATATTCTTTATCCACTTTTCTAAGCAGGTTTGTCCTTTTTACTATTGGATTTAGGGATTTATTGTATATTCTGAATATAAATTTATTATATATGTGACTTGGAAATATTTTTTCATGTAGCATAGATTACCTTTTCATTCTGAGATCATGTCCTTTCCAAAAACTTTTGGTGCGTATGCAATAAACTATTGGTTTATACAATGTAAGTGATGACTTTTCCTTATATTTTCATGCAATTTTTATTTGTTTGTTTATTTAGGTTTTACATATATTTTTTTGATCCAGTTGAAGTTTTTTGTTTTTTAACTTTTGTTTTGGGTTTTGGACCTCACCAGCTGTTGTGCTAAGTGTGGGGATAGAAAGCTTATTCCAGAATGGAGGTCGCGGGGTTGGAGCAATAGCACAGTGGGTAGGGCGTTTGCCTTGCATGCAGACGACCTGGGTTCGAATCCCAGCATCCCATATGGTCCCCTGAGCACCGCCAGGAGTAATTCCTCAGTGAAGAGCTAGGAATAACCCCTGAGCATCACCGGGTGTGACCCAAAAAAGCAGAATGGAGGTCGCTTGCTGTGATGCTCTGGTTAGAATCCAGCCTGACACTTCTGCATGCAAAGCATGTTCTCCAGCCTGCTGAGATATTTCTCTGGCCCTGGTATATTTATATATGTGGCTTAAGTTAAGGGCTCACCTTAATTCTTTCACATGTGAATTTCTAATTTTTCATTGCCTTGATATATATTATATTCACTCTTCCACCAACATGGGTATTGGAGGAGAGTTAGATAGACAAGGAGTTTATATATAGTGGTTGAAGCAGAATTGCTCCTCTCTGTTTTCTAAGGTTGAAATAACTGTTTTACCAACGTGCACCTGAACCAAGCAATCATTGACCTCCCACTATTGGATTGGGGCAAATGGTTGCCTCATTGGTCTAGAAAGTGCAGAGGAAAAGAGTTAACTCATTCTTAGAGCTGACGTGGATGAAGAAGAGTTGAGTTTGAAAGCTTTTCCCATAGGTCTTGGCCTATCTCTTATGTTAGACTGAATTTTAACTTCTCAACCTTTTTGAGGTTATCATTAAGTACTCCAGATTGTTCCAGCCAAGGGCTGCTGAAATTTGTTCGATTGGTTTCCTTTTTGGAAACCAGTTGGTCCCAGTGTCAGTGATTTTCAAGTGTTTTGTTTTTATTTTGGAGGTTATCTTTGTAATAATGGATAGTTTTAGGTTTTATTTTTTTCCTTGTACTTACTCTTTTGGTGTTTATATTCCAGATTTTTTCCCTCCCTTTAATGCACATACTTATGTACTCCTTCTATCACATTCTTACTGGCCTCATAACTATTTCATTGTTTTTTCTTGAAATGTCATTGATGGATTCTCTTAACCCCTTTTATGATTCTTTCCAGTAAGAAGAGGGGACGTCTTGGCAGCATGGAGTGGTATTCGTCCCCTTGTCACAGACCCCAAGTCTGCAGATACTCAGTCTATCTCCCGGAATCATATTGTGGATATCAGTGAGAGTGGCCTCATTACTATAGCAGGTGGGGACTACTTAGCCTTGCTGTTTGGTAGGCTGTAAATAGGAGTTAAAATTTCACTGGAAACAAACAGTGCTGATGAACAGGAATATTTTTATAATTCGTAGTCTTACACATTACTTTACCGTATTTTTTATAAAAGGGAACTTTGTTATAAATGAGTTGATAACGTGTCCGGTTGTAAAAAGATAGCATAGTTAGTAAATCATTAACTTATTTGTAGGTGGAAAGTGGACGACATATCGGTCGATGGCAGAAGATACAATCAATGCTGCTATCAAGGCTCACAATTTGAAAGCAGGACCAAGTAGAACAGTTGGACTTTTCCTTCAAGGGGGTAAAGATTGGAGCCCAACACTCTTTATTAGGCTTGTGCAGGATTATGGACTTGAAAGTGAGGTGGGTATGCATTGCCACATCATTTTACTTTTTTACTGAATCTCAGTAATGCTCATCACACAATTGGTAACCATGTGACCTCCCATATTTAGAGAATCCTTTTGCTATGTTTGTTACTTTCTATGTATTATCAAAGTCAGTTATTAAACAAAAATGATAATATACTGATAATTAAGTTGCCTGCAAAGCAATATGAACCTTAATTTCCATTTTAAAATTTTATTGTTTGATTTGTTTCCAGCAGACAGGGCATTCCCAATTCTTTTTACCTCAGGCATAAAGAAAGTTGTTCTTCAGAGTGATAGCAAGAGCAGCATGAAGCTGAAGTTTCATCAGTCATTGATGCAGTGATACAGTAGAGTTAGTGCTGGCCTAAGCATTCAGAACTCAAGTGGTTTCCTCTCAGAAAGTAAAAAATCTAATTCTCTCTTATAAGAGTTAGTTACAGACTGTAACCAAAAAAAAAAAAAATCAATAAGATAAGCACATTTCTTTTCTTTTCTTTTATTTTTCTTTTCTTTTCTTTTTTTTTTGGTGTGGGAAGGTGGGATGCAGGCACTGTTTCGAGAAGTTGTTGATATTTCTGACTAATGCAGTTTTATTTTCTTAGGTGGCACAGCATCTTGCCACCACCTATGGTGACAGGGCTTTTGAGGTGGCAAAAATGGCAAGTGTGACTGGGAAAAGGTGGCCGGTTGTTGGAGTACGTCTTGTGTCAGAATTTCCCTACATTGAAGCTGAGGTATGTGAATGGCCTTTCACATATTTGGAAATATCCTGTTTACCTTGAAATACTTGTTCATTTTCCATCTTCTTTAAAAATTACAGGGGGCTGGAGTGAGAGTAGAGCAGGTATGACATCTGCCTTACATGAGGCTGATCCAGGTTCAATCCCAACACCCCTTACAGTTCCCTAAACTATTGCCAGGAGTGATCCCTGAGTGTGAAGCCAGTAGTAAACCCTGAAAACTTCTGGGTGTGGCTCCAAAACAGAAACTAAGCTCAAATGAAAAATTACAGACCACTGGAGTCAGAGATATAGTACAGTGAGTGGGGTGCTTGACCTGCATGCAAATAACATGGGTTTGATCCCCAGCACCTCATGCAGTTATTCAAATGTATGTCACTTATGTACTGCATGATGATGTCATTTTATTTTGGGTTTCTTTTGGAGGGTCCACACCTGGTGATGCTCAGGGGGCTACACCCAGAATGTTTCTCAGAGGTTACTCTTGGTGGTGTGCAAGGGATCATGAGGTACTGGGAGTCAAACCAATGACTCTCGCATGCAAAGAATGCTCCCTGACACCAAGTGACTTAGGTTGATTGGACACTTGTCAGCGATTTAAACAAGGTTTCTTACTTCCTGCTTATGAAACCAGAGCTCATTGTCAGTAAGTCACTGTACCTCAAAACATGAATGTTGTAATTGCCAGTCATTTGGGCTCTATCTGCAACCTTCTATCATGTGGTTACTCTGAGGCAGAAAACTTTGGTTATTCTTATTTTTTATTTAACTATGTACGTTAATACCTAGAGATTATTGTATCTGGTAATCACTTTGTGCCAAGTTCTATTCAGGAAGAAGACACTAGCTCAAGTTCAGTTTATCCCCTTTTCTAAACCTTTGCAGGCAGGTGGAGAACTTCCATTGGTGTCACCATTCTTCATATACCAATCACAGAACTAGAGGGTGTAAAGAAATGTGTCACTTTTCCTAAGCATTGTTTTTTGTAAGTGAAACTTTATTTTTCCTTTTTTAAAAAGTCTCCATTATCAATTTTTATTTTCATGCACACACAGGTAAAATATGGGATTAAGGAGTATGCCTGCACTGCAGTGGATATAATTTCACGACGTACTCGCTTGGCCTTTCTGAATGTCCAGGCTGCAGAGGAAGCCCTACCCAGGATTGTTGAGCTGATGGGCAGAGAACTGAATTGGGATGAGTCTAAGAAACAGGTATAATAAAGAAAGAAGTCTGTGTGACCAAGGCCTCTATTATAAACATGTACAATGTCATTTTTCATTAGCAGTTTTTGATGGTGAGTTTAGGATTTCTTTCTAATTTGTGTATGTGTGCTTTATTGTTAAGGTCTTTAGAAAACTGCGAAGGTATTCTTGTACCAAAATGTAGTTGTTTCTTGAAATTCCCATAAAAAAGATAGCTCTCAAATTTATGACCATGATTCCTGATAAAGTAAGACAGTTATGAAGAGTGTTAGAATTTTTTCTGGTTTTCATTGAAAATAGTCTTAGAATTCATCCTAGAGTGGAATTCCTATACCTGTAAATTTGCCTTTTTTTTTTTTAAGGAAATAGTGGTTTTGTTGCCTAGCCACCAACTGCTTTTTGATTCGTGCCATTTGCTATTTCGTATTCAAGCCAGTGTTCCTCCTTCAGCGATTCTATTAAAATATAAACCAGATCGTGGGATATATCAGTTTGGAATTAAGATAAAGGATTGAAATAGAGTTGGAAGTCTTAGTTGATATTTAGGCCAGTTGATGGAATGAGATGTCTATAGAGAATGTGTGATTAGATCATGACTCAAAGTCTGTGTCCTGGAACACTCTAGAATTTAGCAATTAAGGAGATCAAAATCCAAGTAGAAAACAACAGCTACTTGGATTGGAGGAGGTATGAGAAGAATTAAGAGCTGTAAGACAGTAGATGAGAAGGAAAATATTTCAAAAAGAAGTAATATACTAATCAAATACTGCTAAAGTATTTAGTAAGATAGGAAATGGTAACTTTTCCTTTGCTTTCTTTTTACTTAAAGAACCTGGTTTTGTTTTTTTCTTTTCTTTTTTTTTTTTTTTTGTGTGTGGGGGGTGTCACACCCAGTGATGCTCAGGGGTTACTCCTGGCTCTGCGCTCAGGAATTACTCTAGGTGGTGCTTGGAGAGCCATATGGGATGCCAGGGATTGAACTTGGGTTGGCCATGTTCAAGGAAAATGCCCTACCCGCTGTACTGTTTTTCTGGCCCAAGAACCTGTTTTTTTTTTTTTTTTTGTCATCAGAGGTAAAGCCATTGTCATTTCTGTGGTTGATCTGACTACTATCTTTCTGAGCCCTGCCAGTTCTTCCCACTCATTTACTCTCCTACATTTCATAGGCCAAGTTGCTTTTCTTTGATGAACGCCTGATGCCTAAAGTTTTTTTCCTAGGATATTCTCATGGCCTATACTTTACTTCCCATGGCTCTCCACTCTAGTAAGGCCTTCCTTAACTGTCTTGAATTAAATAGTACCCCACTTCCCACCTTATCCAACCTCTTTACATATATCCAAGTTACTTCCACTCCGTTCTCTGTTTTCTCTTTAACATCTATCCATTATTTATACCATGTGTTTAGGTTCTTTTTTTTTTTTCCTGTCTACCTCCAGGAAATTAGCTCTCTGAGAATGGGACATGGTTTGTTTTGTTGTTGGTGATGGTTTTTCCTTGCTATTTTCTCGTACCCTCAGTGCCAGACATATAATAGCCAAAAATAAATGTTGCCTGATTTGGGTAAATGAATATTATGGAGCATATGTGTAATTTCCTGAAAGTATAAGGGAGGATTTGGCATTGGTTCTCTCCTTAAAGCATGTTCATTCTGGTATAGATTCCAGACGATAGTAACTTATTAGAGTTACTTACTATCTTGTGAAACACAGGCTAAAGATGCTTGAAAGCCATCAGAACCTACTGCATGCAAATTCTAATTTATTTGCATCTTTCCTAGTTATTGTAGTGCCATCCATATAGTATACTTATGGAGGAAATCCCTTGTTGAAATAGTTAACCCTGACTACGAGTCCATAAGGAATAACCTTTACCCCCATTTTATAGTTTGAAGGAAGAGGTTCAAGGAATGTGTCCAGTCAGTACTCCTTCAACTAGTAAATCGTAGAACTGGGGCAGAAGCCAAGTATCTGATCTTAGAGTATGCCTTTTCCTCATGCTGCCCTCTGATTGGACAGAATGACTTTATAGCGCTTCCAGTTTTGAGTTTTGGTTTCGCTAAAGCTATATACAGGAGAAACACCGGAATAAACCTACTTCTGTGCTACTGCCACTCATTCTTACCATATAGAAGGATGGGGCATAATGTGTTCTTGTAAAAGTTTTGTTGGAATGATTTAAATATTCAGGAAGATACATTGTGCCAGGAATCAGACTGTAGGAGGTAGGAAGAAGGAAGAAATTTCTGTAAACTGCTTGTATTCAGTTCCCCATGAGGAATCTAGATTTAACTTCAGTTCAAATTGTATGGAAGATTTATGAACTCAGAAATATTCTCCCATTCCCCTCAACACAGTAGCAGAAATAAAAGAGCTTAAGTTATTGCTCAGTATTAGAGACATAGGAGTATTAATGAGGGCTGTGGACAGTCTAGAGAGAACAAAGGAGGAGGGAAAAAAATTAAAGGTTAGAAAGCTGGACTTGTGAGAAAAGGTTAAAAGCATTGGGATTATTTAACCTGCAAAAGTGAAAGAGGAACAAGGTGATAAATAGCTCTCTGTAGATGAATCGTAGTTGTTTTACCAGTCAATACTTAATGAGTGACTTGTGTACTGAGCACTGTTCCAAATATTTTAGGGGAATAATAAAGAGCTCATTGTTTCAGAGTATTTACAGCACACATATACTTTAGGAATGTATATGTATTTTCCAAAATTTAGAGAAAGGTTTAAAAGAATTCTTGGCTCAAGTCCAAATACAACCTACCTGGTCAAACTGATTTGGGAAGTGAGGCCTTTTCTAAAGGATTTGAAGGTTGATAGAGGAGTTGGTGGGGATATTTAGAGAATAGCCACTACTGAGTTATTGTCTGTAGAGTGTAAGTTAATATAAGGGAAAATATAACTGCATGGTCAAAAGGGATTATGAAGTTCTGAGTTAAATAAAATAAACTGCTTCTTTAGTGAAGATTTGGTGCCTTTAACTTGACTGTTATCTAAATGGTAATTTAATGAACTAAATGAAGATTTATATATCTAAAAGAGTAAAAGAACATAGAAATTACTTTGTACATTGTTAGTTTCTATAAGGGAAATGATTTGGAAAGAAATCCAACTCCCATTTTTTCAGAAGGGCTGCCTAGTAGAGAGACTCAAATGCATAGAATATATTTTGGGGAAGAGCACGTAGTATTTAGTATAGTCAATTTTATAACCTTTAAATAAAACATGCATTTAATTGAAAGACTAAACAGAAGACCACTTAGGTAGATTGTGACAGTCTAACAGCACAGAATTTCTTTTTAAATGAATTTCAGTGAGGAGGAAAATGGGAAATAAGCAAAGAAATGGAGTGGCAGGAGAAAACAAGCAAATACTACAGATTTACAGCCAATGGAAAATAAGTGTTAAACAACAAAAATCCATCCAGGAATTATGTGGATGTTTTCAAATAGTTTCAGGAGTTGGCTGTCTTTTAAAAATTGCTTGACTGTAGCACCCCCCCAAAATTTTTTTTTTAAAAAAGATGAAGACAAAGGGTAAACCTTTATCATTGTTTAAGGTAACTGGCACAGTATTATTTATTTAGAGAAAAAGGAGAATTAGTTAACTCATAGTGTAATTCCAACTTGCTTATCTCCCTCCTTTTGTTTCTTCTTCCTTCCCCTCTCCTGCCCTTTCTTCCTCTTACAACAAAATTATTTTTAGTGTGAAAGAACAAAATTAATATTAGTAGGAAAATGTAATAAACAAATAGGATGCTATTTAAATAAGCTTGTACATCATAACAAAAATTAGGCTTCATGAAGTAATTTACAGGTGGAATTATTTAACTGTGGCTGAGGATTAAAACATTGTGACAAATATAAGAGAATCAGAGGGCAAAGGCAGGGAAAGTAGTCCTAGAATTGGAGAGGAGAGAATTCTAGAAAGGGAGAGGACAGAAAAAATATCTTTTGTGATCTATAAGCTTGCGGTTTAGCTTTGTTATTGGGCAGTTTCCTGAATTCTTGCACCTTGAATTGCCTTATCAGCACTGTTTGTGGAACTCATTAGAAAAAATATTTTCAGACATTTTACTTTTTTTTTTTTAAAAAAAAGTTTTTACAGTTTAAACCATTTTTATTGAGATACCTGGATTTATATTGACTTTGATCACACTTTCATCTATATCACATCCAGCACCAGATCCATCATCAGAGAACTTCTTCCCTCCATAGTGTCCTTAAGGTGACCCCTCCCATCACCCACCCCATCCACTCCCATGTAAGATCAGTTTGATAGTCTTCAATTCCAATGTGTTTGGCTACTTGTTCTCTTACTGTTTCTTTTCCCCCTCCACATATGGGAAATCTCTCTCTCTCTCTCTCTCTCTCTCTCTCTCTCTCTCTCCCCTCCCTCCCTCCCTCCCTCCCTCTCTCACTCCATCACTCTCTCACTCTCTCTGCTTCCCTCCCTCTCTATCCTCCTTCTCTTCCTCTCTATCCTCTTTCTCCTTCCCTCTCTATATCTCTCCCTCCTTCCCTTCCTCTTCCTCCCTTCCTCTCTCTCACTCCCTCTCTCTATATTTCTCCCTCCTTTCCTCTCTCTCACTCCCTCTCTCTGACATTCTATCTCTCCCTCTCTCTGACTCTCTGTCTCTCCCTCCCTTCCTCTCTCTCTCCCTCCCCCTCTCTCTCTCCCTCCCTTTCTTCCTCTTTCTCCCCTTCTCTCTCTGTCTCTCTGTCTCTCTCTCTCTCTGTCTCTCTCTCTCTCTCCCTTTCTCTTTCTCTCACAGAAGTGGTAAATCTGTACACAGCTAGATGAATAAAGTTAATCTGAAATTCTATAAAATTTTAAATCAAACCAAACCGATTTTTTTTTAATCTATCAGAGGACAAACGTAAGCACCATGAGTAAGTGCCATTCTCAGTGCCATGTTTGGAAGTTTCTCTTATCTTTTAAAGAAGTTCCTTTAATGCTTCTTCCCAAATTGGTTTCAAGGTCCTGACATCCCTAAATTGTTGCCTGTCCATGAAACTCTGTATTGTTTCCTCAATGATACAGATTTCATGAATGATAATCTACCTGGGTAGAGTATTCTTGGTGTGACATTTCCATTTCACTAAGTTTTTCTACTGTATTTCTCCATTCTCTTCTTGCTTGTAATCTCATTTGATAGACGTCACATGGGCTTTCGTTTGTATGTGAGTTCTTTTTATGATCCTATTGCTTTCGTGTTTCTTTCTCTGTCTTTAGTTTTTGTCATTTTAAGCACAATGTGTCTTGGAGTTTTTCTACTTGAGTTTATTGTTTCTGGGACCCTTGTTTGCCTATATTCAACTCTGGGAAGTTCTTAACTATGATTTCTTCGGAAGTTCTTAACTATGAGTTTTTCAAAAAAATCACTTTCTTGGTCCTCAGGGACTCTGATGATTCTTATATTGTTCCTCTTGAGCTCATCCCTTAGTTCTCTGGTGTGTTCATTTCTTTTCAGACATATTTCCATCTTTTGTTGTTTTCTAGAGGCTTCCTCCATATCCTTTTGGAGCTGCTCCATCTTTTCTTCAGCTGCTGTTATTCCGCTGCGTAGAGTTTCTAATTAGGTTTAATATCTCTTACTATACTATTCATTTCTGCTATTTCTGTTTGTAGCTTTATCATTTCAACTCTCATTCTCTCTTGGACTTTATTGACTACCTGTGCCATCATTTCTTTGAGCTCATTAAACATCCTCACCATAGTCTCATTAAAATTATGTTCTAAGTATTTACAGAGTTGTTGATTGTGCCTTCTGTGTTAATGTTTCTGCACATTAAATTTGGTGGGCTTCTCCGAATCTTTCCCACTGGTTTTCTAGTGTTCCTGCTGTGATTCCTGCTGTGAATCTTTGTAGTTAGACCCCCCTCAAGACTCTGAGGAATCCACTAGGCTAGCAATCGCTTTTTTTTTTTAGCCCACTCTTACCCAGTGATAGGAAGTATAACTGAGCACAGTGAAATTTACTGAGCTGATCTGTCCTTGCTGTTCAGCAGCTGTGGCGTAGTCCCATTTATATGGGGGACATGACTGTGGAGGTTTCCAGGCCCATCTGATTAGAAGGGAGGGGATCTGCCTCTCGTTCTGGGTAGGACCTGTGATGTCAGCCAGAGATGAATCTCACCAGGTAGTGTGGAACAGCAAGCAGTTCAGGAGCTGTGGGGTAGGCTATTTCATTTTCTTATTAGAAAGAGCAACAAGATTGTTAGATGAAAGTAAGGCACTGTCTATTCACTGTTCTCTTGTTTTTCATCGATTTGCTCAAGCAGGCCCCAGTAATGTCTCCATTGTGAGACTTGTTGTTACTGTTTTTGGCATATTGAATACTCCACAGGGAGCTTGCCAGGTTCTGCCATATGGGCGGGATAGCTTGCCGGACTCTCCGAGAGGGATGGAAGAATCGAACCTGGGTCGGCTGTATGCAAGGCAAATGCCCTACCCACTGTGTTATCGCTCCAGCCCAGATGAAAGTAATATCTTACATAAAGTGTACTTTGATTACATAAAGCATTTTTATGAAGCTCCATGTTCCATTTTTATAAGTTGATGTATTTTTAACCAAATGATTGTTGTTGGCTTCAACCAAGCTATCTGGTGGCTGATCATGCAGAATCTGCCCTTGGTCTTCTCCCAGTATACTTTAGTTGAAGCACTTACATTACAATGTTGATGGCATGCATCTTTGGGGCACCGATAATAAGAAACTGGAAGGGAGTGAATATTTCATGACAAATTGAAGCAACGGGAAAAATTTCATTAGGTATAATTTAATAGAGATAAATGGCAAACCTTACATTAAGTAGAAAAACAACTCAATCTATTCACCATAGATTTGACAAGGCTTAACAGTAGTATATGCGGAAAAGAAATATGACTTTTGTTAACTCTAAATGCATAGTGGTTAACGGAGGATCATGGCTGCCCCCAAATGCAATTGCAGTCTTAAGCCGCATTAATAGTAGACATATCTCTAGATTGATGAGGCTGGTAGTTACTCCCTTCTAGGTACTTGCAGGCTCTCTATTAAAGTATTTGTTGTTGTGGGGTTCTTTTCCCCCCCCCCCCCCCCGATGTGTTACATGATAAGCCAGTAGTTGTCTGGAAGAACTTATCAGATAGGGGTTTGAAATCTTGTTTTAGGCAAAAGAGTTGTTCTAGACTGAAAGGAACTCTAAAAAGGGAAGCATGTGATAATATCCTTTACATTGTCATACTGTAATACTGAAAAGACAAACACACACACACACACACACACTCATATACACACTCACACTCCAGAACTATTAGGCTGTAAGAAAGCTTCATTTTAGGCAAGTTTTTCTAACAAATTGGAGGACTGACAGAGATTAATTTAATCTCAATAACAACAAAAAATTTTCAGCACTGACTTATAAAGTTACCTTCTTATTATTTGAGTTCTTTAGATGGAGACTGTGTATTTTTACTTTTTTATTGATGCTCAGAAAATGTGGAATTAGAGAAGTACATCGGGTAACTTCTAGGGAAAATTCTCTTCTGCCTTTAAATGCCCTGATTTCTTGCTCGATGGTGGCTGAATACATTACATAGGCAGTGAAGGGATGAATTGTAAAAGAGCTTGTTCTTAGTGGGAAGCATCAGAGGCGGCACTGCCAAGGAGATGAATGAATCTTGAACTAGTTTGATGAAAAATGATGAGGCGAAATTTGTGCAACAGAAAAATAGTTCTATTTTTTAAAAATAGTAAATGTACCTGTATTTAAAGATATATTTCCCATAGCATTCATTTGATGACTTCGTCACAGACTAGCTTTATATATTTATCATATTCATATTATATATGTATCAGTTATATATATAAATTTACACATATATATGCTGGAATAATAGCACAGCAGGTAGGGCATTTGCCTTGCACGGCAAACCTGGGTTCGATTTCTCTGTCCCTGTCAGAGAGCCCGGCAAGCTGTAGAAAGTATTCCACCCACACGGCAGAGCCTGGCAAGCTCCCCGTGGCGTATTTGATATGCCAAAAACAGTGACAAGTCTCACAATCGAGATGTTACTGGTGCCTGCTCAAGTAAATCGATGAACAATGGGAGAACAGTGCTACAGTGTAGTGCTATATATATATATATATATATATGCTATATATATATACACACATATGTTGCTATATACATAGGTATATATACATACATACACACACACACACACACACACACACACACTTGTCTCTGACAGAAGCTAGCACAGTGACACATTTCATACAAGTGTATGTTTTCTTCTTACTGCACTGTTATACAGACCAAAAAATCCTTGATTTGGTGAAATCATTTAATGTAAATTCTGGGAAGTTCATTTTGTGGGGTAGAAGGATCATTTGGGGGTGCGTTACTCCCAGCTTTGTGCTGAGGGGCTCTTCTAGTGGTACATAATATACATATGGTGCTAAAAATTGAGCCCAGGCCCCTGTCATGTAGAGCATGTACTAACTTATTGAGTTATCTTTCCAGCCCAGTTCTGGGGAATTTAACTCTTGAACTAGTTAACTTTTTCTAGGTGGTGTTATACAACAAACATAGCAAATACTTATTTTCCACCCATAGTATACAAAGTTTGTTTATTGGATGATGCAACTTTTCTGATTTTCTGAATGGCTTTGGATCTTACCTTCAGGATCAGAAGCTAAACAAAACTGTGTAGTTGCTTTTAAAGCTTTTACTGAAAGTGACATGTGTATTCATTCATCTTCCATTGTTCAAATATATTACATATCTAAGCTCACATCCTTTGGGATGGTCATGTGTGTGTGTGTGTGTGTGTGTGTGTGTGTGTGTGTGTGTGTCTGTAAGAGAAAGAGACAGAGAACAGAAATAAGATATTTATGAATAATAAGTAGTACAAATAAGTCATTTGGTATCGGGTAGGAGAGGGGTGACAAGATGAAAAGTTAGTATCAGTTGAAGGTGGGAACCCAAAGTGGTAAGAGTGACTGTGCAGGGCAGCCCGTTTTTTCTCATGAATATACTTCTACTCAGTTTTCAGCATCCTAGTGACAGGATCGCAGATAGCTAATCCCGTGATGTCTGTTTTAGCACTTGCCACATTATAGCAGTTGTTTGAGTTCTTTTTGCACTGAATCACAAGGATTTCTACTGTGTGTTTTGATAATCCTTAGTGTAGAAGAATATTCAGCACTGAGAAGAAACAATACTAAAAATGCAACAGCATGAATGAATCTCAGAGTCATTGCCTTCTGGCTAAACTGTTAAGCAGAAGACTATGTACGTACATTGCACATGTGAAATTCTAGAAGAGGGAAAACTTTGCTTTTTAAAAGCAGACCAGGCTTATAAGGAAGAGGAATCAAGTGTATATGTGCCTGAGAAAGGTTTTTGAGAAGGTTTATGTTCTGTATCTTGATCGTGGGAGACTGTACACCAAACAAATAAGTGCCTTTCTGAATGTACATGATCTTGATAAAACTGGAACAAAAGTATTTGTGCTTGTCCAATAAATGAAGATGAACATTTTTTAGAAGACCAGAATTAAGGGGGTGGGGAATCATCAATAGTTCTCTCCATAAATCTTTAAACTTATATGTATCTCTCTTTTAGGAAGAACTTGAAACAGCCAGGAAGTTTCTGTATTATGAAATGGGCTATAAATCTCGCTCAGAACAGTTAACAGATCGGTCTGAAATCAGCCTACGGGCTTCAGACATTGACAGGTACTTCTAATAAGTTTCTCTCTCTCTCTTTCTCTTTCTCACTCTCTGTCTCTCTCTGTGTCTCTCTCTTCTCCTACCTAAAAATATTTTTTCTTTATTCAATGGTGTATTCCAGGTATAAGAAGAGATTTCATAAGTTTGATGCGGATCAAAAGGGCTTTATTACCATTGTTGATGTTCAGCGAGTATTAGAGGTAAATATTTTTGATTCAACATTTTTAATAAAAGAATATAAAAAGTTAAAATAGGTGATATCATTCCATGAATTTTTCCTCTGATGTTTCATTTTAAATTTTGAAAAATTGGTAATTGAATAAGTTTGTAGTCACAAATTTTCATTAAGACCTTTCTTTTGTGTTTTCCTTTAGAGTATCGATGTCCAAATGGATGAAAATACACTACATGAAATTCTGAATGAGGTAGATTTGAACAAAAATGGACAGGTTGAACTCAATGAATTTTTGCAGGTAAGTTGTGCTGAAAGGAAATAATTATTGTGCATTCAATCATTTTGGTTGCTGATGGGTGTTAAGTAATGATTTTTTTAAGTCCACATGATTTTTACTTCTTCCTGAAAGAGAAGAAAGTTGAAACCAGCAATGTCTGTTATGTCTGTCTTTAAGGACATATGACTCTATGTGTTACATGTTCATTTTTTTTCTTTCTATGACATTTTCTCTGTATTGGGGAATTTAAATTCAAGTTAATTATGGCTTAAAGGGCTGGGTAAGAAGTAAGCTTCTTCAAGAAGTATGATACGAAATATCATTGCTGGACCATTATTTACGTGCTTCAAAAGAGGCAACATAGTATTTCCAGTGTGGAAAGTAATTGGTTATTTTATGAAAGAAATTGTTAAAAGTTATTGTATTCATTTGAGACCCTTACATATTTCCTGAGGATATGTTACATTTCTGTTATAAAGAATTGGAATATATATATATATATATATCAAGTTTGCATAATATCCAGGACTAAAATATTTCATTGTAATCACAAAAGAAATAATTTTTGTTACTTTAATTTCAAACTGGATGCAACATGTCATTCTGTAAGTATTTCTTTAAAAAAAGAAATTAACAAACCCACATATTATTTGTAGCTGTCTATAGAATGCTGATCATGGAAAGAATTATTGGTTTCCAGGCAGCCAGCTTTTTTTCTGTAGAGCTTCTTGGGCAGGTATTTCAAATGAATGCCAGGTCTTGCTTGCACCATGGCAATGATGAATGCTGAACATGAAATAAATTAATGCTGGGGATTTTGGTCAATGTCAGCCCTTTCTTCACTGTGTCAAGTTAAACAAACAAGATCAAGGCAAAGGAAATGGTAATTGTCTCTCTGGAGATGAGCTGCAGATAAGAGCATTGTTAAATCTAAATGCAGAAAATTTTCACAGGTTGTGTCCAGCATTACAAAAAAAAAAGAGTATTTAGTTCTTTAGCTTATTGTTTAGCTAAATGCATGCTAAATGCACATATGAAATTGAGTTTAAAATTTGTACTTGGGGATTAGAAACCTTTCAAACAAGATCAAGGCAAAGGAAATGTCTATCTAATTTTTTTCCTTCAGAAAATTTTATTGTTTACTGACTTTAGAAAACTTTTCAAAGAAACGATATATTTTATTTCATGTGTATTTTAAATAAAACAACAGTTTATTTAAGCATTTAGAATAATGACAAGGTTTTAGAAACAAGAAAAATCTAATTTTTTGGATATGTTATATGGTTTGAGTTTTAAGTGATTTTCTGAAGTGTAACAGAGTTAACGCTACATAAAACAATTTAAGCTATCTTCAGATTTTTTGTAGACTTTTTAATACTTAAGAATTTTTTATCTAAATAAACCAATTGTGCTGCAAGTATGATTAAAATTAAATATGCAAATTTAAAAATGCTAAGTGTATTTCTCATGAAATGTATTCATACCTAAATGTTACTTTTCCTTATAAAATGGTTTCAAGGTATGTGCAATATTTAAAGAAAACATCTAGCTTTTAGAAACTAGTGCACTATTTTTCTATGCCAAGGGGGAAAATACCAGTTTTGTTAACTATAGTGAACTTTGAAGGTTTTCATAGAATCGGTGACAAACACTTGGTCTGTCTTTTATATGTTATTATTCCTCCTATTATACCATTTGTCATATGCAAAGATCGTTTTTAGAGTTTAATTAATAAAATCTATTTCTTCTCTGAACATTAAGAGCAAATGCTCATTTCAGTAAACACCATTTTCAACTTCGATGTGATTTTTAGTAACCCCCTGAGAAGGATCACTCTAACTAGTGCATGATTACATGACTTTAGTTTAACTTTGGGCTCTAACGACACTTCTGCATGTAGGAGTCCATCTCTAATCACCAATAAGTTGTAAAACAGCTTTTAATAAGGTCGTCATGAAATTCTGATCCAGCCCTTTGGCAGATGCCCCTGACTCTTATTCAGAGCCATTTTAAGAAATGTATCTCTGTAGGTTAAACACTGTAACCCTAAAAATACTTTGAGGATTGTTATATACATATATTTATGATGAATGGCTAAATCAATTCTATTTAAAATAAATTAAAAATTTTGGAAAGTGAGATCAAGAAAAGCAAATAGTTAAAAGCCACATCAGCTTGAAAGGAAGAAAAAAAAATCCCCATGCTTATAATTGCAAAGTGCCTTCCAGATTAAAGGCCTTTGCCTGCTGACTGCATGTAATTTCACGACTAATTCTGATTTTATCCATTGGATAAAAATGAATTAGCTAAAATCTGGGCTGTGGAGTGCTTTTAATTCTAAAGGTAGATCTCTGGGTCCATTTTCAAGGACTTAAATGTGAATTACCTTAAAAAGTCTTTAAGGAATTTGGATTTAGGAGACTTGAAGTTGTCAAATACAGTAACTAAAAAAGTAGTTAAATATGGTCATCATCTTGTCTTTGTTCAATCCTCGATATTCCTTTTTAAGATTTTAAAATGAAATTAAAGATCCAATATTTGAGTTGCTTTAAAAAAATGTGCTATGAGCACATGAAGGGACAAGAAAGTGATGCATTCAATTTGCATTTCAAGGCAGGCTGATTTGCTAGATGAATATAACAAATTCAGAAAGCTGCAAATTTTTTTTGCAGCAGTGATGAAATACCTGCCCCTTTCCCCCATTTTTTAAATGGTCAGCATTGTACTCTTATTTGAGCTGGAGGTCCTGCTAGGATTTTTGATGGAGCACTTAATTACCTCTGCCTGAAGCAATGGTATCTATTAAAATGTGGCCATAAGGGAGGGGTCTGACCTGCCTTCTGACTCCGGCTAATTTTCTCTTTCAGTTGATGAGTGCTATTCAGAAAGGAAGGGTGTCTGGAAGCCGGCTTGCTATCCTAATGAAAACCGCAGAAGAAAACCTTGACAAAAGAGTTCCCATTCCAGTGGATCGAAGTTGTGGTGGCTTGTGAGTTTGAGCAGTAACAGCCAACAAACATAGGAACAACAAATCATGTAACCAGCAGAGATGACTTACACCACTCCAAACTAGTGGATCTGCATAGCTGCCTTTACAAAATTATTTTTTAAACACTGGGAAACATTCCAAAGCTTCAGGATGCTGGTGTATACTCTTGTATTTGCCATTCAATCCAGTTTCTAAAAATTGCATTTTACCTTTTTTTCTCATTTTCAGTACATCTGGTTTAATACTGTTTTACATCCATTTGATGATTTGCTTGACTGGAAATCCCCATCTGCACCTTTTAAAATGTATTCTGGGACTGGAGTGATAGCACAGTGGGTAGGTCGTTTGCCTTACACGCGGCCTACCCAGATTCGATTCCCAGCATCCCATATGGTCCCCTGAGCACCGCCAGGAGTAATTCCTGAGTGCAGAGCCAGGAGTAACCCCTGTGCATTGCCAGGTGTGACCCAAAAAGCAAATAAAATAAATAAATAAATATAAATAAATAAAATGTATTCTAAATTAGTTTTGGGATAGAAATCATTTTTTAAAAATTTGGAAAAATTTGTGACTTGCACAGGGTTTTGAAAATTAGGCATGTAGATACTACTATTAGTTCCTTAAAGGAATTGTCTGGGCAGTGAACCGCTTCCTTTTAGGAGTGCTTCTAAACACTTCTGTGATTTGTCTGCCTTTTTCATTCCAACCTTAGTTCTAGAGCATGATGGGTAAAACTGGAGAAGGAAGAAAAGTTAGATCTTGTGATAGGAACAAGTTTTTAGGAGAACTTGAAAGCGCCCGGACCCCCCACCGGCTTGAGGGGCACAGCGCTGGCATTTGCAGGGAGTTTCACTGATAAGTTCTATCTCAGAGATTCATTTTTTTCCCTCCCTAGTCACTGCTGGTTTTTCTCTGACTGTTATTGTTGCCAGCAAGATCGTTGCTTTTCTTATTTTTAAAACTAGCATTTATATAACAAGTTGGATGAAATGGAACGGGACTAAATTCCTCAAATCTTTACGGTAATAATCAGTGCAAGGATTAAAATCCTGTGTTTATAGCGATGACAGTCCAAATCTGCTTCAAGTCCTGTGTCTTAGAAAATGAGTATTTTCAAACAGAGCCTATTTATTGCTTCATTTTGGGAAAGTTAAACAGATCGTATTAAGGTAATAGAAATAGATTTTAGCTTACCTTTGGTTCCAGTTATTTGCAAGAAGGTGCAATCCTGTAATATTCAGAGTTATTAGGTTTCTTACAGCCTCTCCCCTTCTGAATTTGTGGAAAGAGAAAAAAGAAAACTGTACACATATTTCCTTCCCTGCCACTCATGCACAGTAACATAAAACAAAAACAAGAGTCAACTGCATTGGATTTAACAATGTCCCAAATTTGAAAGGCCAATGTACTATGCTTTTGCAATATATCAGTGGCATTTTAATCAGTCATCTGACTATTTGCTCATTAAAATTCATCTTAAAAAGTTAAATCTCTTTACTCTTCATTTAATGGCAGGTATCAGTCCAGTAGATGAAAGGGTTTTGTTTTGCTTTTTTTTTTTTTTTTGAACTGGTACATGAAGGAATTTTTGTGCTCCTATTTCTATTTTTGTAAACACGGTGGGATTTCTTTGTACCTTATTGAACTAGCGTGAGAGCCTGTATGTCGTATTATTAACACTGGAGGTAAATTCACATAAGCATGGGCCAGACCCTCCCCCACTTCCTGCCCCCAAATAAACAGAAATCATGGATAAAGGTATAGTGTTTTAACTTGTGGATTTTTTGCTTGATTTTGTGCTGCCAGAGATTTTGTGCTTGTATGTGTGCAGGCCTCACACATACAAGGCAAGTGTTTTTAGACTTGTTTGTTCCTAAAGGGAATCCTAAAGGTAGAAGTGATTCTTCCTGGTATCATGGTTAACTTTTTTTCTTTCAGGGTGTGAAATTTTCACACTGGCTTTATTCAAATAAATGGGAACATGCAATTTAGGGCTTTTTTTTTTTTAACCCCTCTAAAAAATGATGTATTTCACTCTTTAGAACCCAGTGAAACTTAATAGGTAAAAGAAGTGTCCTTTAAATCATCTCAGATGATGTACCACAATAATGTACATTATGCTCTCTTTCTTTCCTTAGTTAGATCGAGATAAGGATGACTTACTTCCTCCCTGAATCCATTACAGTAGGGACTGGGCTTTTAACCTGACTGCCCTGGGCACAGTTCTAATTGTAAAACAGGCCTGGTATGTGCATGCTTTGCTATGTTTCAAGTTCCTTTAAGGACAAAGAAAAGTACACATCTCTTCATTTGAGCATATCTGCTTTTGCTAAAAATCTGCTCATTCTAAAACACACCCTTCTTCACCAATCCCTTGGAAATGAGCTGGATCCAAGTTTTTCCTGTGAATAAAGCACCCCCGCATTTCCCGTAAGTTCTTAATTAAACTTATGCAGCTTCTTTACCTGATTTTAGAAAAAAAGAACAGAAATAGGGGCTTAAGCCTTTTTACAACAAATTTCCAGCCCAAGAAAATATTTCTTTTCGTATAATTATGATATTAGGTCATTCTGTTGGGCTTGGAAGGGGTGTATATGCAGATTGTTTTATCTTTAAGTGATTTATTTCAAGAGCCTTTTAAGAGGATTCACGTGAAGGGTCCCACCTCCCCACCCATGGTAGTTGCTGGATTCTCCTTTAATTATCCCCTACCATAGTTACAACAATAGTGGTAATGCTGGATTATTTGTTAAATCGGGCTCGTCTGCCTCATATCCATCATGTTGTTTGCAGTATTCTTGCCTTCTGTTTCTACTGAGTGTAACTTTGGGATTTCTACTGTGAAATGCATGTTCCCAATCCTGCTTTCATTCCCAGCTTTGTTTTGTTTTCTGCAAAATGTGTAGCTTACTCTTTTGTACAACAAAAATTTCATTCTGACTACTTTTAATAAACATACTGTAAGAATTATCAGTGATCTTATTTTCTTCTTTTTTACATATTTAAGATTTTTGGCATATGAATGTAATGTTATTAAAGTCAATGACACTACTGTATCTTGCACTGTTTTTGCATTATGTCATCCACTTCTAGGGAATTAAAAAACCTACTATGTTTTTAAAGACTTATCAGGTATAAGCCCAATACTACACTGGAGATATACACTGCATGTTTCAAATGTGGCACTTTTATGTATTGTGTTGGGTTATTGTTCTAGATTGGACTGTTAAATACTATGTTTGAGGCTGGATTGTCATTTTTATAACTGTCTTGGTGTTTTATCGCCATTATTTATTACTTTTGATATACAGAATGAGCTGCATGCATTTATAGAGCAATAAGAGGATGTATTTAATGTGCCTTGTTTTTAACTGGATAAGAACTGAAAGCATGAATCAATAAAACTGATTAAAATGGTCCATTTGCTGGCATTTTGATGTTACTTGCAGTAAGAGAAATAACTTTGATTACTATTGAAGTTTTTAAAAGTTTAAAATACATTTTCATATACTATTTCTAATGCCATGACAAGTTAATTTTTGTAGCCTGGATTCTTATAATTTTATATCAAAAGTGAATCTGCATAAAAAGATGAAATTTTATGAAACTGTTAGAATTATTTGTATTAATTTATTGCTGGAGCCTTTAGGGCACAACTTCTTTATTTGTGCATTCCTATTCTAAAATTACATTCACCCTAATACAGCTCAGTTGAATACTGTATTTCTCTATCTCCTCTCTCTCTCTCTCTCTCTCTCTCTCTCTTTCTGTGTGTGTGTGTGTGTGTGTGTGTGTGTGTGTGTGTGTGTGTGTGAACCAGACCCTTTCAGCCTGAGCGTTTCCAGGCACACTGATGAATTTTATCATAACCAAAATCAATAGAAATGAATGGGAAAGATTACATAATCCATTTTGATCATCTTACATGTCAAGTTAGTGCAGGGTTGCCAAGTGTTGATAAATGCTCTAACGGAAAATATGCTATATATTTTCATTGTCAGTAAATCAGTAAAGCTGTTATCAGTTTTTACACAAATTTTATAATGTCCATGTTGTTTTATAGGCTTTAATTTACAGATGTATATAGAGCAAATTCTCCGTTTGTGGTTTCAATAGGCTGATTCCTTATTTTGCATGCTTGAAGGCATATATGGGCTTCAGAAGGTTCTTTGAAATGGTATAGAATATTCCAAAGTCAAGGCTCCCAGAGACTTTGAACAATGGACTGTTCTGTGCCTAGAAAAACATATATAGCTGCTCAGAACCTTTTTTTGGTTAATCTAACTTATTAGACCGCTCGGCCATCCTGACTGGAGCAATAGCACAGCGGGTAGGGCGTTCGCCTTACAAGCGGCCAACATGGCCGACCCGAGTTCCATTCCTCCGCCCCTCTCGGAGAGCCCGGCAAGCGACCGAGAGTATTCGATATGCCAGACACAGTAACAACAAAGTCTCCAATGGAGATGTTACTGGGCCCGCTCGAGCAAATCGACGATCAACGGGAGGGCCTTTACCTTTACCTTACCTTTACCTAACTTATTAAATGATATCTCATTTTAAAATTTGTCAATATAAATTTTGCCAAAATACCTTGTTTCCAGTTTTCAAAATATAAAGTATACAAAGAAATAGAAGTAGGTACTAACATCAGTCTTCTGCATCTCTGACACTGCATCTACTATGTGAGATTTTTCTTGATGACATTTGACTTAGAAGGAAGAAAACAACAAGTGATCAACCGATACTGTACCCATCTAATGAGAGAATTTTTGGATAGGAGATGGAGTTGATGAGCCTTTTGTGCCCCTACTTTGTACTTTAAGTCTTTAATTAGCCACCTAACTTGTGAAATACATACATGGCGGGTGATGTGAATGAGCCACACTGGCACCAGAGGTAGTTCTGCAGGTCCTGTGCTTCTGAAGTATCGCCTTTTGGGCAAAAATCAATAAATAATTTTTGTTCTATTAAAAACCTGATCTAGAACAGTGATATTTATTTGATCTAAGCTAAATACTATTCTAGCAAAATTTTCAGAGCTATATTTATTCTCTTCATGTGGCATCAAATCATAATGCTTATGAAATCCTTCCATCAGTTCCCGTTAGTTCACAGTGTTTACCTTATTGATGCTTGAAGTCAAGATGGTTAAGGTATGCTTTCTATAGTCATGGACTTCATCTGATATATGTAAGGTTGACCTTATTGTGCTCACTTTGGTTATGAAAATAGAACATGATACAGCTCGTTTCAACACCTTCTAAACCACCAAAATCCTCAATTTTGTGTCTTAGAAGCAGAATATGGTTGCTCTAGATGCCCAGGTACAGAGATCTCTATAGATCCCACCTCTTCATCAACTGCTGTAAATTTTCTTCAGTGTATTGCAGGGTGCTGGGAAGTGTAAGTCTTTTGATTTTTTTTATTATTATTATTCTGTTCACCCTGATGCTTAAAAAATTGTTTTAGTTAAGGGATTTCCTTATTTGTTTAATCTTATACTCTAAAACTGGTTATAAGCTTTTTATTTTTGATTTTATAAAGTCCAGCTTGGGCATATCTGATTTTGTCTTAAAAGCCTGCTTCTCTGTTTCTCTAAGTGATCTAAGTGTAATGAGCTCTATTGATATATCACTTTTCTTTAACCAGACCTTACTGCCCTCCTTTCAGTAAGCAATTTCCTCTCTACACCCTCCTTCCTTCTAAGGTCTGAGTGTGAAGAATTGTAGCTTCCCTCTTAATTTGTTGTTTCTGAGATTTTTCTATTCTTTACTTAAAATCTTTTTTTTTAATTTTCCTTCACATCATTAATTGATTTACAGTCCATTTTTATGCATATAGAGTTTTCCCTATCCAAGTTAAGAAGCTGTAAATCTTAGATCCATTGAAATGACAGTGAGAAATATTTCATTTTATCCCATGAATCATTTGCCGTTCTTATTGCAGAAAAAAATGGCAAAATTATGGTGTACCATATTTTCATAAATTACTGTGAATGTCCCCACCCCCACCCCAGTTTATTTCATTATTTGTTTGGAAAACTGCAAGAGTCAGAATTCAGACACTTGAGGTAAACAATTCTGTTTTTACAGCAGGCTAATCAAAATTTCATGCCATCACTAATTTATCTGGCTCTGTGAAGAATTTAATTCATGTACAAAATATATAACCTATTTTTCTAACTAAAAAATATTGCTTGATATTAAAGTACACTCTGTGATTTGCTAGTGTAACAATAGGGGAAGTGTGTGGAATCTCTTAAATAATATATATAATTGTCATTGGATTTCATATGTCATAGTAGTCATTTATGTCCTGAAAGGTGTGTGCTTTGCACTATGTGTTTGAACATCATTAAAAAATCATGGCTTTTTCCAAAAAAGGAAAAATCCTTGATTTTCATTTCACATATGACCTAGAATGAAATATCATGTATGGGGACTTCAACTTGCTCCTAAGAACAGCCGCGAAAGTAAAGATTGAAAATATTTGAAAAGATAAATCTTTTTTTAAAAGCAATAACCAAAGTTAGTTGCTCTAGTATTTTAATACTACTAAATGGTCAGCTTTGTCTCTTTCCCTTATCTATGTTTCATTATCATATCTTCTAAGGAATCCCAGCTAGTTATATAGTTGAAAAAGGCAAGTTTATCCTGATAAATATATTTGTCATAGTGAGCTGCTAAGCTGTTTTCTGAACGGGCCATTTTTTAAATGGAGCTTATCCAGCTTGATCCATGCTTTAAGCAGCACTGAACCATTAAATAAAAACCTGAGACAAAATGCCTTTGAAAAAGGGTTAATTAGCTTTAATATTGATTTATTCCATATAGGATGCTAATAGACTAGAACATTTATTTCTGTTTTGGATCATTAAAAACTGGCTTTAGTTCTTAAACAATTTGTTTCTAATAAATAAAAATTAGACCAATTAGAGTTCTTTTAGTATAACCTACAATACATAACGCACTTTCTGAAGAAAGCAGAGATGTGATCACTATTTCACATTTCACTGTAATTCCATCAGAAGCAAAATACGGTATCATTACACACAAGACAAACGCATTTCTACCTTAACCCCAAAAAGAGTGAGGTATAGAGGAAAGGAATGTATGGTCTGAAAACTCCCTAGCTCCAACTCAGCATGTGCTGCTTCTGTCATTTTTTTCCCTAGCAGTAAGATTTGCTCCCATCTTCTCCATTACTTAGCTCTCTCCATTTATTGGCTTTACCCTTGGAAAATATTAACTGCATCAAAAAGTTTACCTCGGCAAAGGTGCTAGTCTATCTGCGGGGGTTACCTCCCTGACTGCTTAGTTTTTGTTCTAATGCTGCCCTCTAATGGATACCAAATTATTTCATTAGATCCAGAACAAAAGTAAATTTTCTGCTGTTCTATACTCCTCCTGCCCTAGCCCCTCGCTCTTTGAAACTGTGATCTGATCCTTTCCCCAGTGCATGTGTTTGTGTAGCAGACATCTGTGTTAATTAGGCGGAGTCACAGTGGACAAAGTTGCAGTCCTCTTCCCGGGTAGTAGAGGGGCAGGGATGCTAATGTGTGCACTGTTGAACTTTCCTTTTTTTCTCCACCAGCAATTGGAAAGAATTGATGTTCTGGTGGGGGCGGGGTGTGCTTAAAAATGAGGAATAAAAACAGTGTAAGTGCTGTATTAAGATGATATGCTGTATGTTTTATCAGCCACTGGCACCTAGTTCAAAAGACAAAAAAATTAGCAGCAGTGGTTTGGGAATAGCCTGTGCACGGGGTGGATAGCAAATCCATACATGAAGAATATCAGCACTTTTCACATGCTGCTTTCTGACACCCATTGCTTGAGCTGAAAACTATCTCTATTGTCCAGTTTGATTGCTTGAATCAAACTGATTTACAGCAAATCCATCTGAGCTTTGATAAATCTATTACAGTTTCATTTCACTGATTTCATTAACGTGAATAAAACCAGCCATGCTTTCTGCATAACTGCCTTTTAATGGCTTGGCCCTGTCACCTGCCTGAATATTAATCCCCCTGACTTATTGCTCCACAGAGGGAATGAGTAATGGGTATTTGAATGTGATCAGCACAGTACAATGCAATTAAGGAAGCAGTACTGTTCTGTGCCTTTAATCCTGAACTAATTTGAATTGCAGTTTGATAGCACAGTGAATCCTGCATAATTATGTAGGGTGCATATTAAACTCTGTGACAAACCGGAGAAGCTTTTAACCATCACAGCTATGGTAGACAGGGTAAGGCCAGAGGCAGCGAGTCCACTATTGGACTGGGAGCTCAATTAATAGGAATGCTTCATAGCAAAAGCATGGGAGAGCAACAGCTCTGGGAACAAAATACAAAGTGTTGACTTGTTTCAAAGAGATTTTATTTTGCAAGTTATCTGGGCTTTCAAGTATCCATTTGAGTTTGCAAGTCGGCAAAGGGAAAACTATTCCTTAACTAAACTTTGTATTTGCTCTCTACTTTTCTCAGTAAAATTGCAGCCTTAATCATTTATAGCTTCTTAGCTATCGAGTTATTAAGTGACTCCACAGTTCTGCAGATGGACAAATGAGGACCAAAACATAGAATTGGGCAGCAAGTCAAAAGCACACTCTTGTAGCACGCACACTTACTAAGCTGTTCAAAATAGTTTAAGCTGTTTAAAATAGTTGCACTTAAATACTAGTGTCATCTTTCCCCAGAAGCTTAAAATCTTTTTATCAGAAGTCAGGTTTTTTGGGGAGGGAAATTCTTAATATGTAGATCATTTATTATTGGTATATTATGTCTTTATTGTTCTATATTAATGCTAGAGATAATAAAAGTCTTAAACAACATAAGATATTCTGTATGCCTTGGACCTTTTGTGAGTATGTTTGTGATTGATTTTAAAATCCAAACTTTATCAGCTCCTGCTTGCAAAAACTGAAGAGTCAGAAATAAAGACAGTATTAATTTATCCTGTGGTCTTCCTTGGTACTGTCCTCTCACATTTGAATAGAAATATGAAAATGGGAGTATCAACTTTGGTTCTGGAAGTATCAACTTTGTTCTGGATCGATCCTGAAGAGGAAAATAACCATAAAAGTTCATAAATTAATATAGTTTGCGACTGTTAGAACTTTAAAGATAAACAATATCATACTTTTGATGCACGTTGTTAGACAAATTAAAGTGACACTTCTATTTTTTTTAACTGTTTTGTGGATAGAATCAGAAGTGATTTTTATTTAACTTGTTGAAGACAGGAAACTTACATTAACTTGTTGAAGGACACACGCTGGAGCAACTCAATAACTCTTTACTGTAATC